>NW_027526162.1:0-160073 GCF_052094955.1 Ictidomys tridecemlineatus
TGTAACAGTCTTTCTGTACTGCAGACTCCAAACTCTGCTCTCTGTATCAGTACTTCTGCACCCTGGTCTCCAAACTCTGCTCTCTGTAACATTTCTTCTGAAACTCAGTCTCCAACCTCTGCTCTCTGCAACAGTTCTTCTGCATCCCAGTCTCCAACCTCTTCTCTCTGCAACAGTTCTTCTGCACCCCAGTCTCCACCATCTGCACTCTGAATCATTCCTTCTTAATCACAGTCTCCAAACTCTGCTCTCTGTAACAGGCCTCATGTACTACTGTCTCCAAAGTCTGCTCTCTGTAATTTTCCTTCTGCACCACAGTCTCCAACCTCTGATTTCTCTATCAGTCCTTCTGCACCCCAGTCTCTAACCTGTGATCTCAATAACACTCTTGCATCTCAGTCTCCAAAATCTGCACTCTGCAACATTCTTTCTGCACCCAGTCTCCAAACTCTGCTCTCTCCAACAGTCCTTTTACACTCCAGTCTCCAAACTCTGCTATCTGAAACAGTCCTTCTGCACCCCATTCTCCAACATCTGCTCTCTTTAACAATTCGTCTGTACCTCAGTCTCCAACCTCTACTCTCTGTAACAGTCTTTCTGCACCTCAGTCTCCAACCTCTGCTCTTGGTAACATCCCTATACCGCAGTCTCCAACCTCTGCTCTCTGTAACGGTCCTTCTGCACCCCAATTTCCAAAATCTGCTTACTGTAACAGTCCTTCTGCACCTGAGTCTCGAAACTCGGATCTCTGTAAAAGTCATTCTACACCTCAGTCTCCATTCTCTGCTCTCTGTAACAGTCCTTCTACACCTCAGTCTAAAACCTCTGGTCTCTGCATGATCCTTCTAAACCCCAGTCTCCAATATCTGCTCTCTGCTCTCTGTAACAGTCCTTCTGTACTGCAGTCACCAAACTCTGCTCTCTGTAAGATCCTTCAGCAACCCAGTCTACAAATATTGCTTTCTGTATCAGTCCTTCTAAACCAGTCTCCAACCTCTGCTCTCTGTATCTATCCTTCTTAACCTCAGTCTCCAACCTGCGCTCTCTGTAACAGTCCTTTTGCACCCCAGTCTCAAATCTCTGCTCTCTGTAACAGTTTTTCTATACCGCAGTCTCCAAACTCTGGTCTCTGTAACGGTCCTTCTGCACCCCAATTTCTAACCTCTGCTTTCTGTAACAGTCTTTCTTCACCTCAGTCCCAAATCTCTGCTCTCTGTAGCAGGCCTTCAGCACCCCAGTCTTCAAAATCTGCTCTCTCCAATGATCTTTATTTAACCCCTGTCTCCAACCTCTGATCTCTGCAACAGTCCTTCTGCACCTCAGTGTCCAAATTCTGCTCTCTGTAAAATCCATCTGAACCCCAGTCTCCAAAGTCTGCTCTCTGCAACAGTCCTATTGCAACACAGTCTCCAACCTCTGCTCTCTGTACCAGTCATTCAGCATCCCAGTCTCCAAACTCTGATCTCTGTAGCAGTCTTTCTGCACCTCAGTCTTAAACCTCTACTCTCTGTAACAGTCCTTCTGCACCTCATTCTCCAACCTCTGCTCTCTGTAGGATCCTTCTCCAACCCACTCTCCAAAGTCTGCTCTCTTCAACAGTCCTTCTGAAGACCAGTCTCCAACCTCTGCTCTCTGCACCAATCCTTTTGCAACTCAGTCTCCAACCTCTTCTCTCTGCAACAGTCCTTCTGGATCCCAGTCTCCAAACTCTGCTCACTTCAACAGTCCTCCTGAACCACAGTCTCCAACATCTGCTCTCTGTAAGATCCTCCTGCACTCTAATTTCCAAACTCTGCTCTCTGTAATATTCCTTCTAAACCCCAGTCTTTAACCTCTGCTTTCTGCAAGTGTCCTGCAGCACTCCAGTCTCCAACATCTGTCCTCTGCAACAGTCATTCTTCACCCAAGTCTCCAACATCTGCTCTCTGTAACAATCCTTTTGTACTGCAGTCTCCAACCTTTGCTCTTTGTAACATTCCCTCTGCACCCCAGTCTCCAACCTCTGCTCTCTATAACAGTTTTTCTATACCGCAGTTTTCAAACTCTGGTCTCTATAACGGTCTTTCTGCACCCCCATTTTCAACCTCTGCTTTCTGTAGCAGTCCTTCTGTACCTCAGTCTCCAATTTCTGCTCTCTGTAACAGTCCTTCTACACCTAAGTCTCCAACCTCCGCTCTCCTTAACAGTCCTTCGGCACCTCAGTCTGACACCTCTGCTCTCTGCAGGATTCTTCTGCACCCTAGTCTCCAACCACTGGTCTCTGTAACAGACCACCTGCACCCCAGTCTCCAAACTCTGCTCTCTTTAAGTTTTTCTACACCACAGTCTCCAAACTCTGGTCTCTGTAACTGTCCTTCTGCACCCCATTTTCCAACCTCTGCTTTCTGTAACAGTGCTTCTGCACCTCAGTCTCCAAACTCTGCTCTCTTTAACAGTCCTCTACACCTCAGTCTCCAAACTCTGCTATCTGTAACAGTCCTTTGGAAACTCAGTCTGACACATCTGGTCTCTGCAAGACCCGTCTGCTCCCCAGTCTCCAACCTCTGCTCTCTGCAATGATCCACCTTCACCCCAGTCTCCAACCTTTGATCTCTGCAAATTTTCTTATGCATCTCAGTCTCCAAATTCTGCTCTCTGTAAGATCCTTCTTCACCCCTGTATCCATCCTCTGCTCTCTGCAACAGTCTTTTTGCACCTCATTCTGAAAATTCTGTTCTCTGCAACAACTATTTTGCACCCCAGTCTTCTACCTCTTCTCTCTCTTACAGTCCTTCTGCACCCCAGTCTCTAAAATCTGCGATCTGCAACAGTTCTTCTGCACGCCAGTTTCCAATATCTGCTCTCTGTAACAGTCCTTCTGGACCACAGTCTCCAAACTCTGCTCTCTGTAAGATCCTTCTGCACTCCAGTTTCCAAACTTTACTCTCTGTAACATTCCTTCTACACGTAAGTTTCTAACCTCTGTTCTCTGCAACAGTTCTTCTGATCCCCAGTTTCCGAGATCTGTTCTCTGTAACAGTCCTTCTGTACCGCAGTCTCCAACCTCTTCTCATTATAACGGTCCTTCTACATCTCAGTCTCAAACCTCTACTTTCTGTATCAGTCTGTCTGAACCCCAATTTCCAAACTCTGTTCTCTGTATCTATCTTTCTGCACCTCAGTCTCCAACCTGTGCTTTATGTAAGAGTCCTTCTGCACCCCAGTCTCCAACCTTTGCTCTCGATAAAAGTCCTATACCGCAGTCTCCAACCTCTGCTCTCTGTAACGGTCCTTCTGCAACCCAATTTCCAAACTCTGCTTTCTGTAACAGTCCTTCTGCACCTGAGTCTCCAAACTCTGCTCTCTGTAACAGTCCTTCTACACCTCAGTCTCCAAACTCTGTTCTCTGTAACACTCTTTTTACACCTCAGTCTTAAACCTCTGCTCTCTGCCTGATCCTTTTGCACCCCAGTCTCCAACCACTGCTCTCTGTAACAGTCCGCCTGCAACTCAGTCTCCAACCTCTGCTCTCTGTAAGATCCTTCAGTAACCCAGTCTCCAAACACTGCTCTCTGTAACAGTCCTTCTTCTCCTCAGTCTCCAACCTCTGCTCTCTGTAACAGTCCTTCTGCACCTCATTCTCCAAACTCTGCTCTCGGTAAGATCCTTCTAGAACCCAGTCTTTAAAATATGCACTCTGTAACAGTCCTTCTGCACAACAGTCTCCAAACTCTGCTCTCTGTAACAGGACTTCTACAAGCCAATCTCAAACCTCTGCTCTATGTAACAGGCAATCTGCACCCCAGTCTCCAACCTCTTCTCTCTACATCGATTCTTCTCCACCACAGTCTCTAACCTCTGCTCTCTGCAACAGTCTTTTTGCACCCCAGTCTTCAAACTCTGCTCTCTGTAAGATCCATCTGAACCCCAGTCTCCAACCACTGCTCTCTGTAACAGTCCTTCTGCAGCCCAGTCTACAAACTCTGCTCTCTGTAACATTCCTTCTGCACCTCAGTCTCCAACCTCTGCTCTCTCTAACAGTCCTTGTGCACTCCAGTCTCCAACATCTGCTCTCTGCAAAAGTCGTTCTGCACCCCAGTCTCCAGCCTCTGCTCTCTGCAACGATCCTTCTGGACCCCAGTCTCCATCTCTTCTCTCTGCAACAGTCCTTCTGCACTACAGTCTCCAACCTCTGCTCTCTGTAGCATCCGTCTAAAACCCAGTCTCCAAACTCTACTCTCTCTAACAGTCTTTCTACACACCAGTCTCAAAACTCTGCTCTCTGCAATGATCCTTCTCAACCCCAGTATCCAATGTCTGATCTCTGCAACAGTCCTTCTGCACCACAGTCTCCAAACTCTGCTCTCTGCAATAGTCCTTCTGCACCACAGTCTCCAAACTCTGCTCTCTGCAACCGTCCTTCTGCACCCCAGTCTCCAACTTCTCCTCTCTACAACAGTTCTTCTGCACCCCAGTCTCTAAATTCTGCTCTCTGTAGAATTTATTCTGCACCTCAGTCTCCAAACTCTGTTCTCAGCAAGGGTACTTCGGCACCTCAGTCTCTAAACTCTACTCTCTTTAACATTTCTTCTACACTTCCGTCTCCAACCTCTTCTCTGTGTAAGATCCTTCTGAAAACCAGTCTCCAAACTCTGTTCTCTGTAACATTTCTCTTCCACACGAGTCTCAAACCTCTGTCCATTGCAACAGTCCTTCTGCTCCCCAGTTTCCGAGATCTGCTCTCTGTAACAGTCCTTCTGTACCACAGTTTCCAACCTCTGCTCTCCATTACGGTACTTCTACACCCCAGTCTCCAAACTCTGCTTTCTGTATCAGTCTGTCTGAACCCCAGTCTTCAACTTCTGTTCTCTATCGATCCTTCTGCACCTCAGTCTTCAACCTGTGCTCTATGTAAAAGTCATTCTGCACCCCAGTCTCTGACCTCTGCTCTCAGTAACATTCCTATACCGCAGTCTCCAACCTCTGCTCTCTGTAACGGTCCTTCTGCACCCCAATTTCCAAAATCTGCTTCCTGTAACAGTTCTTCTGCACCTGAGTCTCGAAACTCTGATCTCTGTAAAAGTCATTCTACACCTCAGTCTCCATTCTCTGCTCTCTGTAACAGTCCTTCTACACCTCAGTCTGAAACTTCTGATCTCTGCACGATCCTTCTGAACCCCAGTCTCCAATATCTGCTCTCTGCTCTCTGTATCAGTCCTTCTGTACTGCAGTCACCAAACTCTGCTCTCTGTAAGATCCTTCAGCAACCCAGTCTCCAAATATTGCTTTCTGTATCAGTCCTTCTAAATCACAGTCTCCAACCTCTGCTCTCTGTATCTATCTTTCTTAACCTCAGTCTCCAACCTGCGCTTTCTGTAACAGTCCTTCTGCACCCAAGTGACCCACCTCTGCTCTCTTTAACAGTCCTTCTATACTGCAGTCTCCAAACTCTGGTCTCTGTAACGGTCCTTCTGCTCCCCAATTTCCAACCTCTGCTTTCTGTAACAGTCCTTCGGCACCTAAGTCTCCAAACTCTGCTCTTCGTGACAGTCATTCTACAACTCAGTCTCCAACCTCTGCTCTCTGTAACAGTACTTCTGCACCTGAGTCTGAAACCTCTGCTCTCCACGATCCTTCTGCATCCCAGTCTCCAACATCTGCTCTCTGCAACAGTCATTTTGCACCCCACTCTCCAAACTCTGTTCTCTGTAAGATCCATCTTAAACCCAGTCTCCATCCTGTGCTCTCTATACCAGTACTTCTGCACAACAGTCTCCAAATTCTGCTTTCTATATCTGTCCTTCTGCACCTCAGTCTCCAACCTCTTCTCTCTGTAACAGTCCATCAGCAGCCCAGTCGCTAAAATATGCTCTCTGCAACAGTCCTTCTGCACCCCAGTCATCAACATGTGCTCTCTGCAACAGTCCTTCTGCACCTCAGTCTCCAAACTCTGCTCTCTGCAACGATCCTTTTGGACCCCAGTCTCCAACGTCTGCTCTCTGCAACAATCCTTGTACACCATAGTCTATAACCTCTGCTATGTGTAAAATACTTCTGCACTGCAGTTTCCAAACTCTGCTCTCTGTAACATTTCTTCTACACCGCAGTCTTCAACCTCTGTCCTCTGTAACAGTCCTTCTGCTCTCCAGTCTCCGAGATCAGCTCTCTGTAACAGTCCTTCTGTACCTCAGTCTCCAAACTCTGGACTCTGTAAGGGTCTTTCTGTACTTCAGTCTGCAACCTCTGCTCTCTGAAACACTCCTTCTGCACCCCATCTCCAAACATTGCTCACTGAAACAGTTTTTTTGCACATCAGTCTCCAACATTTTCTCTCTGTAAATGTCCTACTGCACCCCCGTCTTCAACCTCTGCTCTCTGTAAAAGTCTTTCTACTCCCCAGTCTCCAAACTGTGCTCTCTGCAATGATCCTTCTGCACCCCAGTCTCCAACGTCTGCTCTCTGTAAAAGTCCTCTGCACCCTAGTCTCCCAAGTCTGGTCTCTCTAACTGTCCTTCTGCACCTCAGTCTTCAACCTCTGCTCTATGCAACAGTCTTTCTGCACCCAAGTCTCCAACATCTGCTCTCTGCAACAGTCCTTCTACACCCCAGTCTCCATACTCTGCTCACTCCAACGAGCCTCCTGCAACCCAGTTATAACCTCTGTTCTCTACAAAAGTTCTTCTGCACCCCAGTTTCCAACCTCTGCTCTATGTAACAGTCCTTCTGTACTGCAGTCTCCAAACTCTGTTCTCCGTAAGGGTCTTTATGCACCCCAGTATCCAACCTCTGCTTTCTGTATCAGTAGTTTTCAACCAAAGTCTCGAAACTCTGCCCGCTGTAACAGTCCTTCTGCAACTCAGTCTGCAACCTCTGCTCTTTGCAACAGTCCTTCTGCACCTCAGTCTCCAACCTCTGCTCTCTGTAAGGGTCCTTCTGCACCCGAGTATCCAACCTCTGCTTTCTGTATCAGCCCTTCTGCACCCCAGTCTCCAAACTCTGCTCTCTGTAACTATCCTTCTGCACCTCCATCTCCAAACACTGCTCTCTGCAACGGTCCATCTGAACCTCAGTCTCAAAACTCTTCTCTCTGTAACAGTGCTTCTGCACCTCAGTCTCCAACATCTACTCTCTATAACATCCTTCTGCAACCCAGTATTCAAACTCTGCTCTCTGTAACAGTCCTTATAAACCACAGTGTCCAACCTCTGCTTTCTGTATTAGGCCTTCTGCACCCCAGTCTCCAACCACTGATTTCTGTGTCAGTCCTTCTGCACCCCAGTTTCCAAACTCTGGTCTCTGCAACGATCCTTCTGCACCACAGTGTTCAACCTCTTTTCTCTTCAACACTTCTTCTGCACCTCGGTCTGAATACTCTGCTCTCAGCAACGATTTTTCTGCACCTCAGTCTCCAAGCACTGCTCTCTGTAACAGGCCTTCTGCACCCCAGTCTCCAACCTCTGCTCTCCGCCACAATCCTTCTGCACCCCAGTCTCCAACCTATGCTGTCTGTAAGATCTTTATGAACACCTGTCTCCAACCTATGCTATCTGTAACAGTCCTTCTGTAGCGCAGTCTCCAAACTCTGGTCTCTGTAAGGGTCCTTCTGTACTTCAGTCTGCAACCTCTGCTCTCTGAAACGCTCCTTCTGCACCCCAGTCTACAAACATTGCTTTCTGCAACAGTTTTTCTGCACATCAGTCTCCAACATGTTCTCTCTGTAAATGTCCTACTGCACCCCCGTCTTCAACCTCTGCTCTCTGTAAAAGTACTTCTGCATTACAGTCTCCATAATCTGCTCTCTTTATCGATCCTTCTACACCCCAGTCTCCAAGCTGTGCTCTTTGCAACGATCCTTCTGCACCCCAGTCTCCAACGTCTGCTCTCTGTAAAAGTCCTTCTGCACCCCAGTCTCCAATGTCTGGTCTCTCTAACCGTCCTTCTGCACCTCAGTGTCCAAATTCTGCTCTATGCAACAGTCTTTCTGCACCCAAGTCTCCAACATCTGCTCTCTGCAACAGTCCTTCTACACCCTAGTCTACAACTTCTGCTCTCTGCAACAGTCCTTCTACACCCCAGTCTCCATATTCTGCTTGCCCCAACGATCCTCCTGCAACCCAGTTCCAAACTCTATTCTCTACAAAAGTTCTTCTGCACCCCAGTCTTTAACTTCTGCTCTCTGTAACAGTCCTTCTGTACCGCAGTCTCCAACCTCTGTTCTCCATAAGGGTCTTTATGCACCCCAGTATCCAACCTCTGCTTTCTGTATCAGTCGTTTACCACAAAAGTCTCGAAACTCTGCCTGCTGTAACAGTACTTCTGCAACTCAGTCTGCAACCTCTGCTCTCTGCAACAGTCCTTCTGCACCTCAGTCTCCAACCTCTGCTCTCTGTAAGGGTCCTTCTGCACCCGAGTATCAAACCTCTGCTTTCTGTATCAGTCCTTCTGCACCCCAGTCTCCAACCTCTGCTCTCTGTTACAATCCTTCTACACCTCAGTCTCCAACCTCTGCTGTCTGCAACGGTCCATCTGAACCTCAGTCTCCAAACTCTTCTCTCTTTAACAGTTTTTCTGAACCCAAGTCTCCAACCTCTGCTCTCTGAAACAGTCCTTTGGCGCACCCAGTCTCCACCCTCTGCTCTCTTTAACTATTCTTTTGCACCCAAGTCTCCAACCTCTGTTCTCTTCAACAGTCCTTCTAAACATCATTCTGAAAACTCTGCTCTCTGCAACGATCTTTCTGGACCCCAGTCTCCAAACTCTGCTCTCTGTAAAAGTCCTTCGGCACCTCAGTCAACAACCTCTGCTCTCTGTAAGATCCTTCTGCCACTCAGTCTCCAAACTCTACTCTATTTTAAAGGCCATCTGTACCCCAGTCTCCAAGCTCTGCTCTCTGTAACAGGCCTCCTGCACCTCAGTCTCCAACCTCTTCTCTCTGCAACGATCTTTCTGCACCACAGTCTCCAACCTCTGCTCTCTGCAACAGTCCTATTGCACCACAGTCTCCAACCTCTGCTCTCTGTAATATCCTTCTGCACACCTGTCTCCAAGCTTTGCGCTTTTTAACAGTTTTTCTATTCAGCATTCTCCAACCTGTATACCCTCTAACGGTCCTTCTGCACCCCAGTCTCCAAACTCTGCTTTCTGTATCCGTCGTTCTACATCCCAGGCTTCTACCTGTGCTCTCTATAACAGTCTTCTGCATCCCAGTCTCCAACCTCTGCTCTCTGCAACAGTCCTTCTGCAACCCAGTCTCCAAACACTGCACTCTGAACAGTCATTCTGCACCCCAGTCTCCAACATCTGCTCTCTGTAACACTCCTTCTGCACCTCAGTCTCCAAAATTTGCTCTCTGTTAAATCCTTCTGCACCCCAGTATCTAACGCCTGCTCTCTGCAAAATTCCTTCGGCAGCCCAGACTCCAACGTCTACTCTCTGCAATAGTCCCACTTCACCCTAGTCTCCAACCTTGTTCTATACATCAGTTTTTCTGTACCGCAGTTTTCAACCTCTGTTCTCTATAAGGTTCCTTCTGCACCCCATTCTCCAACCTCAGCTTTCTGTATCAGTCTTTCTGCATCACAGTCTCCAAACTCTGCTCTCTGTAACAGTCCTTCTGCACATCACTCTGCAACCTCTGCTCTCTGCAATAGTCCGTCTGCACCCCAGTCTCCAAAATCTGTTCTCTACAACAGTCTTTTTCCACCCCAGTCTCCAACCTGTGCTCTCTGTATCCGTCCTTCTGTACTTCAGCCTCAAAACTCTGCTCTCTGTAATGGTTTTTCTGCACCCCAGTCTCCAAACTCTGCTTTCTGTATCAGTCCTTCTGCACCCCGGTCTCTAAACTCTGCTCTTTTTAAAAGTCCTTCTGCACCTCAGACTCCAACCTCTGCTTTCTCCAACAGTCCTTCTTCACCTCAGTGTTCAAACTCTGCTCTCTGTATGATCCTTTGAAATCCAGTCTCCAACCTCTGCTATCTGCAATGGTCCATCTGCACCCCACTCTCTAAACTCTGTTCTCTACAACAGTTATTCTGCACCCCAGTCTCCAAACTCCGATCCCTGTAACAGTCCTCATGTACCGCAGTATCCAACCTCTGTTCTCTGTAAGGGTCCTTCTGCACCCAAGTCTCTAAAATCTGCTGTCTGCAAGAGACCTTCTACACCCCAGTCTCCAACCTCTGCTCTCTGCAACATTTCTTCTTCACCCCAGTCTCAAAACTGTGCTCTTTGTAACTGTCCTTCTGCACCCCACTCTCCAACCTCTGCTCTGTGTAACAGTCCTTCTGTACTGCAGTCTCCAACGTCTGCTCTCTGTAACTGTCCTCTTGCACTCCAGACTCCAAACTCTGCTTTCTGTATCAGTCCTTCTGCACTTAAGTCTCCAAACTCTGCTCTCTGTAACAGTCCTTATGAACCTCAGTCTTTAAATTCTGCTCTCTGCAACAGTCCTTCTGCACCCCAATCTATAACCTCTGCTCTCTTCAACAGTCCTTCAACACCCTAGTCTTCAACCTCTGCTCTTCAACAGTCCTTCTGTACCTCTGTATCCAAACTCTGCTCTCTGCATTGGTCTTTCTGCAACTCAGTCTCCAACCTCTACTCTCTGTAACAGTCCTTCTGCACCTGAGTCTCCAAACTCTGCTGTCTGTAAGATCATTCTGCAACCCAATCCCCAAACTCTGCTCTCTGTAACAGTCCTACTTCACCCCTTCTCCAAATTCTGCAATCTGTAACAGGCGTTCTACACCCCAGTCTACAATCACTGCTCTCTGGAATGATCATTCTGCACCCAAGTCTCAAACCTCTTCTCTCTGCAACAGTTTTTCTGCACCCTAGTCTCGAACATCAGCTTTCTACAATAGTCCTTCTGCACCTCAGTCTGAATGCTCTGCTTTCTGCAACAATCCTTCCGCACCCCAGTCTCCAAACTCTGTTCTCCAAAACAGTTCTTCTGTACCACAGTCTTCAACCTCTGTTCTCTGTAAGGGTCCTTCTTCACCCCTTGTCTTCAACCTCTCCTTTCTGTATCAGTCCTTCTGAACTACAGTCTCCAAACTCTGCTCTCAGTTACAGTCCTTCTACACCTCACTCTAAAACCTCTTCTCTCTGCAACAGCCCTTCTGCACCCCAGTCTTCAACCTTGATCTCTGCAACACTCCTTCTGCAACCCAGTCTCCAAAATCTTCGCTCTGCAACAGACCTTCTATACTGCAGTCTCAAAACTCTGCTCTCTGTAATGGTCCTTCTGCACCCCATTCTCCAAACTCTGCTTTCTGTATCAGTTTTTCAGAACCCCAGTCTTCAGACTTTGCTCTCTGTAACATTCTTCTGCACGTCAGACTCAAACCTCTACTCTCTGTAAGATCCTTTGAAACCCAGTCTCCAAACTCTGTTTTCTGCAATGGTCCTTCTGCTCCCCAGTCTCCAATATCTTTTCTCTACAACAGTTATTCTGCACCCTAGTTTCCAACCTCTACTCTCTGTATCAGTACTTCTGCACCGCAGTCTCCAACCTCTACTTTCTGTATCAGTCCTTCTGCACTCAAGTCTCTAACCTCTGCTCTCTGTAACAGTCCTTCTGCACCTCAGTCTCCAAATTCTTCTCTCTGCAAAAGTCTTTCTCCACCCCAGTCTCCGACATCTGCTCTCTGCAACAGTCTCTGCACCCAAATATCGAACCTCTCCTCCTTGCAACAGTTCTTCTGCACCCCAGTTTCCAACCTCCTCTCTGCAACAGTCCTTCTGAACCCAAGTCTCCAACATCTGATTTTTCCAAAAGTCCTTCTCCACCCTAGTCTCCAAACTCTACTCTCTGTAACAGTCCTTCTGTACTTCAGTTTCCAAACTCTTCTCACTGTAACGATCCTTCTGCAACCCAGTGTCCAAACTCTGCTTTCTGTATCAGTCATGCTGCACCCAGGCTTCAACCTCTGCTATCTGTAACAGTCCTTCTGCACCCCAGTTTCCAACCTCTGCTCTCTGTAACAGTCCTTCTGCACCCCAGTCTCCAACTTCTGCTCTCTTCAACCATCCTTCTACACCCCAGTCTCAGACCTCTGCTCTCTGCAACAGTCCTTCTACACCCAAGTCTCCAACCTATACTCTCTGCAATGATCCTTCTGAACCTCAGTCTCCAACGTCTGCTCTCTGCATCAGTCCTTCTTCACCACAGTCTAAAACCTCTGGTCTCTATAAGATTCTTCTGCAACCCAGTTTCCAAACTCTACTCTCTGTGACATTCCTTCTGCACCCCAGTATCCAACCTCTACTCTCTGTAACATTCCTTCTGTTCCACATTCTCCAAACTCTGCTCTCTGCAACTGTCCTTCTGCACCTCAGGCTCCAACCTTTGCTCTCTGCAAAAGTCCTTCTGCACCCCAGTCTCCAAACTCTGTTCTCTGCAACATTTCTTCTTAACGCCAGTCTCAAAACTGTGCTCTCTGTAACTGTCCTTCTGCACCCCACTCTCCAACGTCTGCTCTTTGTAACAGTCCTTCTGTACTGCAGTCTCCAACCTCTGCTCTCTGTAACTGTCCTCTTGCATTCCAGACTCCAAACTCTGCTTTCTGTATCAGTCCTTCTGCACTCAAGACTCCAACCTCGGCACTCTGTAACAGCACTTATGAACTTCAGTCCTTAAATTCTGCTCTCTGCAACAGACCTACTGCACCCCAATCCACAACCTCTGCTCTCTGCAACAGTCCTTCTACTCCCAAGTCTCCAACCTGTGCTCTTCAACAGTCCTACTGCACCTCAGTCTCCAAACTCTGCTCTCTGCATTGGTCTTTCTGCAACTCAGTCTCCAACCTCTACTCTCTGTAACAGTCCTTCTGCACCTCAGTCTCCAATATATGCTGTCTGTAAGATCCTTCTACAACCCAATCCCCAAACTCTGCTCTCTGTAAAAGTCCTAGTGCACCCCTTCTCGAAATTCAACTCTCTGTAACAGGCCTTCTGCACCCCAGTCTAAAACCTCTGCTCTCTGGTACGATCCTTCTGCACCCAAGTGTCCACCCTCTCCTCTCTGCAACAGTCTTTCTGTACCCCAGTCTCCAACATCAGCTGTCTGTAGTAGTCCTTCTGCAACTCACTCTTAAGACTCTGCTCTCTGCAACGATCCTTCTGCACCCCAGTCTCCAAACTCTTTTCTATGTAACACTCCTTCTGCACGTCATTCTCCAACATCCTTCTACTACCCAGTCTCCAAACTCTGCTTCCTGTAACAGTCCTTATGCACCCCAGTCTCCAACCTTTTCTCTCTTTAACAGTACTTCTGCACCTAAGTCTCCTAATTCTTCTCTCTGCAACAGTCCTTCTGCAACCCAGTCTCCAACCTCTGCTCCCTGCAACGATCCTTCTAAACCACAGACTCCAACCTCTTCTCTGTGTAACAATAATTCTGCACCCCAGGCTGCAATATCCAATTTATGTATCAGTCTTGCACCCCAGTCTCCAAACTCTGTTCTCTATAACAGTCCTTATGCACCCCAGTCTCCAAACTTTTCTCTCTTTAACATGCCTTCTGCATCCAAATCTCCAACATCTGCTCTGTGCAACGGTCCTTCTGTAACCCAGTCTCCAAACTCTGTACTTTGCAACAGTCCTCTGCATCCCAGTCTCCAAACTCTTCTCCCTGTAGCAGCCTTTCTACACCTCAATCGCCAACCTCTGTTCTCTGCAACAGTCATTCTGCACCCCAGTCTCTAACCTCTGTTCTCTGTAATGGTCCTTCGGCACCCCAGTCTCTAAACTCTGCTTTCTGTATCAGTAATTCTGCACCTCAGTCTCCAACCTCTGCTCTCTGTAACAGTTCTTCTGAACCTCAGTCTTCAATTTTTGCTCTCTGCAATTGTCCTTCTGAACCTCAGTATTCAACGTTTACTCTCTGTAAAAGACATTCTGCATCTCAGTCTCCAACATCTGCTCTCTGAATTTGTCCTTCTGCACCTCAGTCTTAAAACTCTGCTCTCTTTCACGATCCTTCTGCACCTCAGTCTTCAACCTCTGTTCTCTGCAACAGTCCTTCTGCATCCAAGACTCCAAACTCTGCTCTCTGTAGGATCCTTCTGAAACCCAGTCTCCAACCTCTGTATCTTCAATGGTCGACTTGCACCCAACTCTCTAAATTCTGTTCTCTACAAGAGTTATTCTGCACCCCAGTCTCAAACCTCTGATCCCAGTAACAGTCCTCCTGTACCGCAGTATCCAACCTCTGTTCACTGTAAGGGTCCTCCTGCACCCAGTCTCTAAACTCTGCTCTCTGCAAGAGACCTTCTGCACCCCAGTCTCCAACCTCTCATCTCTGTATCAGTCCTTCTGCACCAAAGTCTCCAAACTCTGCTCTCTGCAAAAGTCTTTATGCACCCAAGTCTCTAAACTCTGCTGTCTGCAACATTTTTTCTACACCCCAGTCTCCAACCTGTGCTCTCTGTAGCAGTCCTTCTGCACCCCAGTCTCCAACATCTCCTCTCTGCAACGATCCTTTTTCTACGCAGTCTCGAAACTCTGCTCTCTGTAAAAGTCCTTTTGTATCCCAGTCTCCAAACTCTTCTCTTTGTAACAGTCCATCTCCTCCCCAATTACCAACATCTGCTTTTTGTAACAGTCCTTCTGCACCCCAGACTCCAAACTCTTCTCTCTGCAATGATCTTTCTACACCTCAGTATCCAACCACTGCTCTCTGTAAAAGTCCTCTGCACCTCATTCTCCATTCTTTCCTCTCTGTAATTGTCCTTCTGCACCCCAGTCTCCAACCTCTGCTCTCTGCAACGATCCTTCTGCACCCCAGTCTCCAATGTCTGCTCTCTTTAAGATCCTTCTGCACCCCGTTCTCCAAACTTTGCTCTCTGTAGCAGTCATTCTTCACGTCAGTCTCCAACCTCATCTCTCTGCAAGGGCACTTGTGCACCCCAGTATCCAACCTCGGTTCTCTGCAGCTTTCCTTCTGCACCCCAGTCTCCAAACTCTACTTTCCGTATCAGTTATTGTGCACCCCAGTCTAAAACCTCTGCTCTCTGTAACAGTCCTTCTGCACCTCAGTCTCCAACCTCTGCCTTCTAAAAAAGTCCATCTGAACCCCAGTCTCCAACCTCTGCTCTCTGCAAACGTCTTATTATACCCAAGTATCCAACATCTGCTCTCTGCAACGATCTTTCTGCATCCCAGTCTCCAACGTCTGCTCTCTGCAACAGTCCTTCTACACCCCAGTCTCCTACCTCTGCTCTCTGCTACAGTCCTTCTGCACCAAACTCTCCAACCTCTGCTCTCTGCAACCTTTCTTCTGCACCCCATTCTCGAACCTGTGCTCTCTGAAACTATCCTACTGAACCCTGGTCTCCAAAATCTGCTCTCTGTAGCGATCCTTCTGCACCTCAGTCTCCAACCTCTGCTCTCTGCAAAGATCCTTCTGCATCCCAGTCTTCCACATCTGCTCTCGGCAACGGTCCTCCTGCACCCCAGTCTCCAAACTCTGCTCTCTGTAACACTCCTTCTGTAAGGCAGTCTCCAACCTCTCCTCTCTATAACGGTCTTTCTGCACCCCAATTTCCAAAGTCTGCTCTCTGTTACAGTCCTTCTAAGCCTCAGTCTGAAACTTCTTCTCTCTGCAACAATCTTTCTAAACCCCCGTTTCCAAACTGTGCTATCTGTAACAATCCTTCTGCACCCCAGGATCCAACATCTGCTCTCTGTAATAGTTTTTCTGCACCTCAGTCTTCAAATTCTGCTCTCTGCAACAGTCCTTCTGCACCAAAGTCTCCAACCTTTTCTCTCTGCAACAGTCCTTCTACACCCCAGTCTTCATCCTCTGCTCTGTGTAACAGTCCTTCTGCACCCCAGTCTCCAACCTCTGCTCTCTGTAACAATCCTTCTTCACCCCAGTCTCCAAACTCTGATCTCTATAACAGTAATTTTGAACTATATTTTTTACCTCTGCTCTCTGTTACAGTCTTTCTATACCGCAGTCTCCAACTTCTGCTCTCTGTAACAGTCCCTCTGCACCTCAATTTCCAACCTTTGCTTTCTGTAATTGTCTTTCTGCACCTCATTCACTAAATTCTGCTCTCTGTAACCATCCTTCTGCACCTCAGTCTCCAACCTCTGCTCACTGTAACAGTCGTCCTGCACCTCAGTCATCAACCCCTGGTCTCTGTAAGATCCTCCTGCAACCCAGCCTCAAAACTCTATTCTCTATAATAGTCCTTCTGCAAACCAGTCTTCAAAATCTGCTCTCTGTTTCAGGCCTTCTGCACCCCAGTCTACAAACTCTGCTCTCTGAAACACTCTTTTGGCACACCAGTTTCCAACCTCTGCTCTCTGTAACTGTCCTACTGCACACCATTCTCCTACCTCTGCTTTCTATATCATAATTTTTTACCCCAGTCTCCAACGTCTGCTCTATGTAACAGTCCTTCTGAATCTCAGTCTCCAAACTCTGCTCTCTGCAAATTTCCTTCTGCACCCCACTTTGATCTCTGCAATGATTCTTCTGTAACTGAGTCACCAACTTTTGCTCTCTTCAACAATCCTCCTGCACACCAGTCTCCAACGTCTGCTCTCTGCAACAGTCCTTCTGCACCCCAGTCTTCAAATTCTGGTCTCTATAAGATTCTACTGCACCTCAGTTTCCAAACTTTGCTCTCTGTGACATTCCTTCTGCACCCCAGTCTCCAAGCTCTACTCTCGGTAACAGTCCTTCTGTATTTCAGTCTCTAATCTCTGCTCTCTGAAACAGTCCTTCTGAACCCCAGTGTCCAACCTCTGCTCTCTGCAACAGTGTTTCTGCACCTCAGTCTCAAACTTCTGTTCTCTGTAACAGGCTTTCTGCACCCCAGTCTCCAACAGCTTTTCTCTGTAACAGTTCTCATGCACTGCAATCTCCAAACTCTGCTCTCTGAAACACTCCTTCTTCTCCCCAGTCTTTATCGTCTGCTCTCTGAAAGAATTCTTCTGCACCCCAGTCTTCAACCTGTCCTCTCAGTAAAAGTCCTTCTGCACCTCAGTCTGCAACATCTGCTCTCTGTAACGATCCTTCCTCACCTCAGTCTCCAAACTCTGCTCTCTGTACAGGCCTTCTGCACCCCAGTCTCCAACCTCTGCTCTCAGGATCAGTCCTTCTGTACCCCAGTAACCTTTCTCTGAACTCTGTAAAAATCCTTCTGCACCTCTGTCTCCAACCTCTCCTGTCTGCAACAGTCATTCTGCACCCCAGTCTCCAACATCTGATCTCTGCAACAGTTTTTCTCCAACCCAGTCTCAAACCTCTGCTCTCTGCAACAGTTCTTCTACACCCCAATCTCCAACCTCTACTCTCTGCAACAGTCATTCTGCACACCAGTCTCCAACATCTGATCCCTACAACAGTTTTTCTCCAACCCAGTCACCAACTTCTGCTCTCTCTAACAGTCCTTCTGTACTGCAGTTTCCAAAAACTTCTCTCTGTAACGGTCCTTCTGCACACCAGTCTAAAACCTCTGCTTTCTGTATCAGTCCTCCTGCACTCAAGTCTCCAATCTCTGCTCTCTGTAACAGTCCTTCTGAACCTCAGTCTCCAAATTCTGCTCTCTACAACAGTCCTTCTGCACCCCCATCTCCAAACTTTGCTCTCTGCTACAGTTATTCTACACCCAAGTCTCCAAACTCTGCCCTCTAAAACAGTTCTTCAGCACCCCAGTCTCCTCACTCTGCTCTCTGAAACGATCCTTCTGCATGCAAGTCTCCAAACTGTGCTCTCTGCAACAGTCCTTCTGCATCCAAGTTTTCAAAATCTTCTCTCTGTAAGATCATTCTGCACCCCAGTTTTCAAACTCTTCTCTCTGTAACATTGCTTCTGCACCCCAGTCTCCAAACTCTGCTCTCTGCAATGGTCCCTCTGCACCCTAGTCTCCAAACTCTGTTCTCTAAAACATTTCTTCTGTACAAGAGTCTTCAAAATCTATTCTCTGTAAGGGTCTTTCTTCACCACAGTCTCCAACCTCTGCTTTCTGTATCAGTCCTTCTGCAACACAGTCTCCAAACTCTGCTCTCTGTAAAAGACTTCTGCATCTCACTTTGCAACCTCTCCTCTCTGCAACAGTCTTTCTGCAACTCAGTCTGCAAACTCTGCTCTCTGCAACAGTCCTTCTGCACCCCTGCCTCCAATATCTGCTCTCTGTGACAGTCCTTCTCCACCCCAGTCTCCAACCTCTACTCTCTGTAACAGTCCTTCTGTACTGCACTCTCCAAACTCTCTTTGTAAGTATTCTTCTGCTCCCCAGTCTACAAACTCTGCTTTCTGTATCAGTTTTTCTGAACCCCAGTCTCCACCCTCTGCTTCCTGTAACTTTCCTTCTACACCTCAGACTCCAACCTCTGCTCTCCTCAACAGTCTTTCTGTGCCCCAATCTCAAACCTCATCTCTGCAACAGTCCTTCTGCACCTCAGTGTCCCACCTGTGATCTATGTAAGAACCTTCTGAAACCCAGTCTCCAACTTCTGCTTTCTACAATGGTACTTCTACACCCGAGTCTCCAAACTCTGTTCTCTACAACACTTAATCTGCACCCAATTCTCCAACCTCTTTTCTCTGTAACAGTTCTTCTGCACCCCATTCTCCAAACTCTGCTCTCTTCAACAGTCTTTCTGAACCATAGTCTCCTCACGTACTCTCTGCAACAGTATTCTGTACCCCAGTCTCCAACCTCTGCTCTGTATAACAGTTCTTCTGTACTGCAGTTTCCAACCTATGCTCTCTGTAACGGTCCTTCTGCACCCCAGTCTCCAATCTCTGCTTTCTATATCATTCCTTTTGCACACCAGTCTCCAACATCTGTTCTCTTTATCAGTCCTTCTGCACCTCAGTCTACACACACTGCTCTCTCTAACAGTTCTCCTACACCCCAGTCTCCAACCTCTGCTCTCTCAACAGTCCTTCTGCACCTCAGTCTCCAACCTCTCCTTTTTTTAACAATCCTTCTGCACCTCAGTTAACAACCTCTGCTGTCTGAAACGGTCCTTCTGCACCTATGTCTTCAAACTCTACTCTCTACAATGATCCTTCTGCACCCCATTCTCCAAATACTGCTCTCAGAAACTATCCTTCTGCACCCCAGTCTTCAACCTTTGATCTCTGAAACAGTCTTTGTCCAACCCAGTCTACAACATCTGCTTTTCTCAACAGTCCTTCTGCACCTCAATGTGAAAAATCTGCTCTCTGCAACAGTCCTTCTTCACCCCATTCTTCGACCTCTGCAATCTGCAACAGTCCTTCTGCACCACAGTCTTTAACATCTTCTATCTACAACAGTCCTTTACCCCAATCAAAATGGTGCTCTCTGTAACAGCCCTTCTATACTGCAGTCTCCAAACTCTGCTCTCTTTAACAGTCCTTCTGCACCACAGTCTGCAACCTCTGCTCTCTGCAATAGTCCTACTGCACCCCAGTCTCTGACACCTGCTCTTGACAACAGTCTTTCTCTACCATAGTCCCCAACCTCTGCTCTTTGCAACAGTCCTTCTGCACCACAGTCTCCAACTTATGCTTTCTGTATCAGTCCTTCTGCACCCCAGTCTCCAACCTCTGCTTTCTGTAACAGTCCTTCTGCACCCCAGTCTACAACATCTGCTCTCTGCAACATTTCTTCTTCACCCCAGTCTCCAACCTGTGCTTTCTGTAACTATCCTACTGCACCCTGGTCTCCAAACTCTGCTCTCTGTAGTGATCCTTCTGCACCGCAGTCTCCAACTTCTGCTCTCTCTAACGATCTTTCTGCACCCCAGTCTCCAAACTCTGCTCTCTGCAACAGTCCTTCTTCACCTTATACTCCAAGCTCTGCTCTATGTAACAGTCCTTCTGCACCTCAGTCTCCAAACTCTACTCTCTGCAACATTCCTTCTGCAAAACAGTCTCCAAACTGCTTTCTGCAACAGTCCTTCTGCACCCGTCTCCAAACTCTGCTCTCTGCAATGATCCTTCTGGAACAAAGTCTCCAACCTCTGCTCTCTGGAAAAGTCCTTCTGCACAACAGTCTCCAACCTCTGCTCTCTGTAAGAACCTTCTGCACTCCAGGTTCCAAACTCTGCTCTCTGTAACATTCCTTCTCCACTCCAGTCTTTAATCTCTTCTTTCTGCAAGTGTCGGCACTCCAGTCTTCAACCTCTGTCCTCTGCAACAGTCCTTCTGCTGCTTTCTGTAACAGTCCTATGGCAACCAAGTCTCCAAACTTTGCTTTCTGTATTAGTCCTTCTGAACACCAGTCTCAAAACTTTTCTCTCTGTGTCTATCCTTCTGCACCCCAGTCTCCAATTTCTGCTCTCTGCAATGACCCTTCTGCACCCCAGTATCCAACATCTGCTCTATGCAACAGTCCTTCTGCACCCCTGTCTCCAACCTCTTCTCTCTGCAAAAGTCCTTCTGCACCTCAGTCTGAAAACTCTGTTATCTGGAACGATCCTTCTGCACCCAAGTCTCCAAACTCTGCTCTCTGTAATAGTCCCATTGCACCTCAGTCTCGAACTTCTGCTCTGAGTAAAATATTTCTGCAACCCTGTCTCCAAACTCTGCTCTCCGTAACAGTCCTTCGGCACCCCAGTTTGCAAAATCTGCTCTCTGCAACAGTCCTTGTAAACCCCAGTCTCCAAACTCTGCTCTCTGCAACAGTCCTTCTGCACCCCAGTTTCCAACTTCTGTTCTCTGTAACAATCATTCTTAACCTCAGGTAACAAACTCTGATCTCTGCAATGGTCTTTCTGCACCACAGTCTCCAACTTCTGCTCTCTGTAACAATCCTTCTGCAGCCCAGTCTCCAAACTCTGCTCTCTACAACAATCCTTTTGCACACCAGTCTCTAACCTCTGCGCTCTGCAAAAGTCCTTCTGCACCCCAGTCTCCAACATCTGCTCCCTGCAACAGTCCTTCTGCACCTCAGTCTGAAAACTCTGCTCTCTGCAACGATTTTTGTGCACACTAGTCTCCACATTCTGCTTTCTGTAACAGTCTTTCTGCACCTCAGTCTCCAACCTCTTCTCTCTGTAAGATTTTTCTGCACCCCAGTTTCCAAACTCTGCTCTTTTTAAATTTCCTTCTGCTCCCCAGTCTCCAAAGTGTGCTCTCTGTAACAGTCCTTCTGCTCCGCTGTCTCCAACCTCTGCTCTTTGTAAGGGTCCTTCTGCACCTCAGTCTCCAGCATCTGCTACCTGCAACAGTCCTTCTGCACCTAAGTCTGAAAATTCTGCTCTCTGCATCGATTTTTGTGCACCCGAGTCTTCAAACTCTGCTTTCTGTGACAGTCTTCCTGCACCTCAGTCTCCAACCTCTGCTCTTTGTAAGATCCTTCTGCACTCCAGTTTCCAAACTCTGCTCTCTGTAATATTCCTTCTGCTCCACAGTCTCCAAACTCTGCTGTCTGTAACAGTCATTCTGTCCTGCAGTCTCCAACCTGTGCTCTCTGTAAGAGTTTTTCTGCACCCCAGTTTCCAAACTCTGCTCTCTGTAACAATCCTTCTGAACTCTAGTCTCCAACCTCTGCTCTCGGCAATGATACTTTTGCACCCCAGTCTCCAACCTCTGCTCTCTGCAACAGTCCTTCTGCACCCCTGCCTCCAATATCTGCTCTCTGTGACAGTCCTTCTCCACCCCAGTCTCCAACCTCTACTCTCTGTAACAGTCCTTCTGTACTGCACTCTCCAAACTCTCTTTGTAAGTATTCTTCTGCTCCCCAGTCTACAAACTCTGCTTTCTGTATCAGTTTTTCTGAACCCCAGTCTCCACCCTCTGCTTCCTGTAACTTTCCTTCTACACCTCAGACTCCAACCTCTGCTCTCCTCAACAGTCTTTCTGTGCCCCAATCTCAAACCTCATCTCTGCAACAGTCCTTCTGCACCTCAGTGTCCCACCTGTGATCTATGTAAGAACCTTCTGAAACCCAGTCTCCAACTTCTGCTTTCTACAATGGTACTTCTACACCCGAGTCTCCAAACTCTGTTCTCTACAACACTTAATCTGCACCCAATTCTCCAACCTCTTTTCTCTGTAACAGTTCTTCTGCACCCCATTCTCCAAACTCTGCTCTCTTCAACAGTCTTTCTGAACCATAGTCTCCTCACGTACTCTCTGCAACAGTATTCTGTACCCCAGTCTCCAACCTCTGCTCTGTATAACAGTTCTTCTGTACTGCAGTTTCCAACCTATGCTCTCTGTAACGGTCCTTCTGCACCCCAGTCTCCAATCTCTGCTTTCTATATCATTCCTTTTGCACACCAGTCTCCAACATCTGTTCTCTTTATCAGTCCTTCTGCACCTCAGTCTACACACACTGCTCTCTCTAACAGTTCTCCTACACCCCAGTCTCCAACCTCTGCTCTCTCAACAGTCCTTCTGCACCTCAGTCTCCAACCTCTCCTTTTTTTAACAATCCTTCTGCACCTCAGTTAACAACCTCTGCTGTCTGAAACGGTCCTTCTGCACCTATGTCTTCAAACTCTACTCTCTACAATGATCCTTCTGCACCCCATTCTCCAAATACTGCTCTCAGAAACTATCCTTCTGCACCCCAGTCTTCAACCTTTGATCTCTGAAACAGTCTTTGTCCAACCCAGTCTACAACATCTGCTTTTCTCAACAGTCCTTCTGCACCTCAATGTGAAAAATCTGCTCTCTGCAACAGTCCTTCTTCACCCCATTCTTCGACCTCTGCAATCTGCAACAGTCCTTCTGCACCACAGTCTTTAACATCTTCTATCTACAACAGTCCTTTACCCCAATCAAAATGGTGCTCTCTGTAACAGCCCTTCTATACTGCAGTCTCCAAACTCTGCTCTCTTTAACAGTCCTTCTGCACCACAGTCTGCAACCTCTGCTCTCTGCAATAGTCCTACTGCACCCCAGTCTCTGACACCTGCTCTTGACAACAGTCTTTCTCTACCATAGTCCCCAACCTCTGCTCTTTGCAACAGTCCTTCTGCACCACAGTCTCCAACTTATGCTTTCTGTATCAGTCCTTCTGCACCCCAGTCTCCAACCTCTGCTTTCTGTAACAGTCCTTCTGCACCCCAGTCTACAACATCTGCTCTCTGCAACATTTCTTCTTCACCCCAGTCTCCAACCTGTGCTTTCTGTAACTATCCTACTGCACCCTGGTCTCCAAACTCTGCTCTCTGTAGTGATCCTTCTGCACCGCAGTCTCCAACTTCTGCTCTCTCTAACGATCTTTCTGCACCCCAGTCTCCAAACTCTGCTCTCTGCAACAGTCCTTCTTCACCTTATACTCCAAGCTCTGCTCTATGTAACAGTCCTTCTGCACCTCAGTCTCCAAACTCTACTCTCTGCAACATTCCTTCTGCAAAACAGTCTCCAAACTGCTTTCTGCAACAGTCCTTCTGCACCCGTCTCCAAACTCTGCTCTCTGCAATGATCCTTCTGGAACAAAGTCTCCAACCTCTGCTCTCTGGAAAAGTCCTTCTGCACAACAGTCTCCAACCTCTGCTCTCTGTAAGAACCTTCTGCACTCCAGGTTCCAAACTCTGCTCTCTGTAACATTCCTTCTCCACTCCAGTCTTTAATCTCTTCTTTCTGCAAGTGTCGGCACTCCAGTCTTCAACCTCTGTCCTCTGCAACAGTCCTTCTGCTGCTTTCTGTAACAGTCCTATGGCAACCAAGTCTCCAAACTTTGCTTTCTGTATTAGTCCTTCTGAACACCAGTCTCAAAACTTTTCTCTCTGTGTCTATCCTTCTGCACCCCAGTCTCCAATTTCTGCTCTCTGCAATGACCCTTCTGCACCCCAGTATCCAACATCTGCTCTATGCAACAGTCCTTCTGCACCCCTGTCTCCAACCTCTTCTCTCTGCAAAAGTCCTTCTGCACCTCAGTCTGAAAACTCTGTTATCTGGAACGATCCTTCTGCACCCAAGTCTCCAAACTCTGCTCTCTGTAATAGTCCCATTGCACCTCAGTCTCGAACTTCTGCTCTGAGTAAAATATTTCTGCAACCCTGTCTCCAAACTCTGCTCTCCGTAACAGTCCTTCGGCACCCCAGTTTGCAAAATCTGCTCTCTGCAACAGTCCTTGTAAACCCCAGTCTCCAAACTCTGCTCTCTGCAACAGTCCTTCTGCACCCCAGTTTCCAACTTCTGTTCTCTGTAACAATCATTCTTAACCTCAGGTAACAAACTCTGATCTCTGCAATGGTCTTTCTGCACCACAGTCTCCAACTTCTGCTCTCTGTAACAATCCTTCTGCAGCCCAGTCTCCAAACTCTGCTCTCTACAACAATCCTTTTGCACACCAGTCTCTAACCTCTGCGCTCTGCAAAAGTCCTTCTGCACCCCAGTCTCCAACATCTGCTCCCTGCAACAGTCCTTCTGCACCTCAGTCTGAAAACTCTGCTCTCTGCAACGATTTTTGTGCACACTAGTCTCCACATTCTGCTTTCTGTAACAGTCTTTCTGCACCTCAGTCTCCAACCTCTTCTCTCTGTAAGATTTTTCTGCACCCCAGTTTCCAAACTCTGCTCTTTTTAAATTTCCTTCTGCTCCCCAGTCTCCAAAGTGTGCTCTCTGTAACAGTCCTTCTGCTCCGCTGTCTCCAACCTCTGCTCTTTGTAAGGGTCCTTCTGCACCTCAGTCTCCAGCATCTGCTACCTGCAACAGTCCTTCTGCACCTAAGTCTGAAAATTCTGCTCTCTGCATCGATTTTTGTGCACCCGAGTCTTCAAACTCTGCTTTCTGTGACAGTCTTCCTGCACCTCAGTCTCCAACCTCTGCTCTTTGTAAGATCCTTCTGCACTCCAGTTTCCAAACTCTGCTCTCTGTAATATTCCTTCTGCTCCACAGTCTCCAAACTCTGCTGTCTGTAACAGTCATTCTGTCCTGCAGTCTCCAACCTGTGCTCTCTGTAAGAGTTTTTCTGCACCCCAGTTTCCAAACTCTGCTCTCTGTAACAATCCTTCTGAACTCTAGTCTCCAACCTCTGCTCTCGGCAATGATACTTTTGCACCCCAGTCTCCAACCTCTGCTCTCTGCAAAAGTCTTTCTGCACCCCAGTCTCCAACATCTGCTCTCTGCAACAGTCCTCCTGAACATCAGTCTGATATCTCTGCTCTCTGCAACGATCCTTGTGCAACCCAGTGTCTCATCTCTTCTTTCTGTAACAGCCCTTCTGCACCTCAGTCTCTAAAATCTGCTCTCTCTAACAGTGATTCTGCACCCCAGCCTTCAATTTCTGCTCTCTGTAAGATCCTTTCGCACCCCATTTTCCAAATCTGCTCTCTGTAACATTCCTTCTGCTCCCCAGAATCCAACGTCTGCTCTCTCTAACAGACCTTCTGCTCCCCAGTCTCCAATCTCTGCCCTCTGTAACAGTCCTTCTGCTCCCCAGTCTCCAACCTCTGCTCTCTCTAACAGTCCTTCTGTACCACAGTCCCCAACCACTGATCTTTGTAACGGTCCTTCTGCACCCCAGTCTCTAATCTCTCCTTTCTGTATCATTCCTTCTGCACCACAGTTTCCAAACTCTGCTCTCTGTAAAATTCTTTCTGCACCTTAGTCTCCAACCTATTCTATCTGCGACAGTTCTTCTGCACCCCAGTCTTCAACCAATGCTCTATGCAACAGTTCTTCTGCACCCCAGTCTCCAAGGTCTGCACTCTGAAACAGTCTTTCTCCACACCAGTCTCCAAAGTCTGCTCTCTGTAACAGTCCTCCTGTAGTGCAGTCTCCAAACTCATCTCTCTGTAACAGTCCTTCTGGACCTCAGTCTCCAACTTCTGCTCTCTGCAACAGTCCTGCTGCACCCAAGTCTCAAACCTCTGCTTTCTGCAACAGTCATTCTACACCCATTCTCCAAACTTTGCTATCTGCAACAGTCCTCTGCACCCCAGTCTCCAACCTCTGCTCTCTTTAACAATCATTCTGCACCTCAGTTTCAAAACTCTGCTCTCTACAATGGTCTTTCTAAACCTCAGTATCTAAACTTTACTCTCTGTAACAGTCTTTCTGAACCTCAGTCTCCAACATCTGCTTTCTGTCAGATCCCCCTGAAACCCAGTCTGTAACAGTCTTTCTGAATTCCTTGTCCAACCTCTGTTCTTGTAACAGTCCTTTTGCACGCCAGTCTCAAACCTCTTCTCTCTGCAACAGTCTTTCTGCACCCCAGTCTCCAATATCTGCTCTCTGCAAAAGTCTTTCTGCACCTCAGTCTGAAAACTCTGTTCACTGCAACGATCATTCTGCACCCCAGTCTCCAACCTCTGCTCTCTGTAACAGTCCTGCTGTACCACAGTCTCCAAACTCTGCTCTCTGTAAAATCCTTCTGCAACCCTGTCTCAAAACTCTGCTGTCTGTAACAGTCATTCTACACCCCAGTATCCAAACTCTGCTCTGTGTATCAGGCCTTTTGCACCCCATTCTCCAACCTCTGCTCTCTGGTCTTTGTAACGCTCTTTCTGCACCCCAATTTCCAAACACTGCTCTCTGTAACAGTACTTCTACACCTCAGTTCCCACCCTCTGCTCTCTGTAACAGTCTTTCTGCACCTCAGTCTGACACCTTTCCTCTCTGCACGGTCCTTCTGCACCTCAGTCTCCAACCACTGCTCTCTGTAACAGTCCACCTGCAACTCAGTCTCCAACTTCTTCACTCCGTAAGATCCTTCGGTTACCCAGGCTCCAAATTTTGCTCTCTATAACAGTCCTTCTGCACCACAGTTTCCAACCTCTACTCTCTGTAACAGGACTTCTGCACGCCAGTCTCCAAACTCTGCTCTCTATAGCAGGCCGTCTGCACCCCAGTCTCCAAAATCTGCTCTCTGAAATGATTCTTCTGCACCCCAGTCTCCAACCTCTGCTCTCTGCAATGATCCTAATGCACTACAGTCTCCAACCTCTGCTCTCTGCAATGATCCTAATGCACTACAGTCTCCAACCTCTGATCTCTGCAGCAGTCATTCTGCACCCCAGTCTCCAACTTCTTCTCTCTACAAGAGTCCTTCTGCACACTGGTTACCAACATCTTCTCTCTGCAACAGTCCTTCTGCACCACAGTCTCCAACATCTGCTCTCTGCAACAGTTCTTCTGCACCTCAGACTCCCAACTCTGCTCTCTGTAAGATCTTTCTTCAATCCAGTCTTTAAACTCTACACTTTATACCTGTCCTTCTGCACAACAGTCTCAAAATTCTGCTCTCTGTAATAGGACTTCTGCAATCCAGTCTCCAACTTCTGCTCTCTGTAACAGGCCTTCTGCACCCCAGTCTCACACCTCTTCTATCTGCAACGATTCTACTCGACCCCAGTCTCCAATATCTGCTCTCTGCAACAGTCCTTTTGAACCCCAGTCTCCGAACTCTGCTCTCTTTAAGATCCAACTGAACCCCAGTCTCCAATCTATGCTCTGTGTAACAGTCAATCTGCACACAAGTCTCCGAACTCTTTTCTCTGTAACAGTCCTTCTGCACCTCAGTCTTCAATCTCTGCTCTATGTAACAGTCCTTCTTCACCCCAGTCTCTAAAATCTGCTTTCGGAAAAAGTCTTTCTGAACCCCAGTCTTAAAGAATCTGCTCTCTGCAACAGTCCTTCTGCACTCCAGTCTCCAAACTCTGCTCTCTGCAACAATCCTTTTTGACCCCAGTCTCCAAACTCTGCTCTCTGCAACAGTCCTTCTGCACCACAGTCTCCAACCTCTGCTCTCTGTAAGAACCTTCTGCACTCCAGTTTCTAAACTCTGCTCTCTGTAACATTCCTTCTCCTCCCCAGAATCCAACTTCTGTCCTCTTCAACAGTCCTTCTGCTCCCCAGTCTCTGATATCTGCTCTCTGTAACAGTCCTTCTGTACTGCAGTCTCCAACCTCTGCTTTTTGTAACAGTCCTTCTACACACAGGTCTCCAACTTCTGTTTCTGTATCAGTCTGCCTGAACCCCAGTCTCCAAAATCTGTTCACTGTGTCTATCCTTCTTCACCTCAGTCTCCAACCTATGCTCTATGTAAGAGTCCTTCTGCACCCCAGTCTCCAACCTCTGCTCTCAATAACAGTCCTATACTGCAGTCTCCAAACTCTGCTCTCTGTAACAGTCCTTCTGCACGCCAATTTCCAAACTCTGCTTCCTGTAACATTCCTTCTGCACCTGAGTCTCCAAACTCTGCTCTCTGTAACAGTCCTTCTACACCCCAGTCTCCAAGCACTGTTCTCTGTAAAAGTCCACCTGCACCTTAGTCTCAAACCTCTGATCTCTGCAAGATTCTTTAGCAACCCAGTCTCCAAAAGCTGCTCTCTATAACAGTTTTTCTGCTCTCTATAACAGTCCTTCTGCACCCCAGTCTCCAGACTCTCCTCTCTGTCACAGGCTTTCTGCACGCCAGTCTCCAAACTCTGCTCTATGCAAGGATCATTCTGCACCCCTGTCTCCAAACTCTGCTCTCTGCAATGATCATACTGCACCCCAGTCTCCAACATCTCATCTCTGAAACAGTTTTTCTGCACCCCAGTCTCTAACCTCTCCTCTCTGTAACAGGCTTTCTGCACGCCAGTCTCCAAACTCTGCTCTATGCAAGGATCATTCTGCACCCCTTTCTCCAACCTCTGCTCTCTGCAACAATCATACTGCACCCCAGTCTCCAAACTCTCATCTCTGAAACAGTCCTTCTGCACCTCAGTCTCCAACTTCTGCTCTCGGAAAGATCATTCTGCACCCCTGTCTCCAAGCTCTGCTCCTTGCAAAGATCTTTCTGCACCCCATTCTCCAACTTCTGCTCTATGTAACAGGACTTCTGAACCTCAGTCTTCAATCTCTGCTCTCTGCAACAGTCCTTCTGCACCCCAGTCTGCTAACTCTGCTCTCTGCAACAGTCCTTCTATACTGCAGTCTCCAACCTCTGCTCTCTGTATCGGTCTTTCTGCACGCCAGACTCCAATGTCTGCTTTCTGTATCAGTCCTTCTTCACGCCAGTCTCCTACTTTTGCTCTCTCTAAGAGTCCTTCTGCACCTGCAGTCTCCAACATTTTCTCTTTTTTTAACTGTCTTTCTGCACCCCAGACTCCAATCTCTGCTTTCTGTATCAGTCCTTCTTCACCCAGTCTCCAACTTCTGCTCTCTCTAAGAGTTCTTTTGCATCAAAGACTCCAACCTCTGCTCTCTGTAACAGTCCTTATGCACTCCAGTCTCCAAACTCTGCTCTCCGCAACAGTCCTTCTGCACCCCAGTCTCCATCTCTGCTCTCTGCAACAGTACTTCTGCACCACAGTCTCCAACGTCTGCTCTCTGTAAGTTCGTTCTGCACCCCAGTTTCCAAACTCTGGTCCCTGTAACATACCTTTCCACTCCAGTCTTTAACCTCTGCTTTCTGCAAGTGTCCTGTGGCACCCTATTCTCCAACCTCTGTCCTCTGCAACAGTTCTTCTGCTAACTAGTCTTTAACATCTGCTCTTTGTAACAGTTTTTCAGTACCGCAGTCTCCAACCTCTGCTCTCCATAATTTGTCCTTCTTCACCCCAGTCTCCAAACTCTACTTTCTGTATCAGTCATTCTGAACCCCAGTCCACAACCTCTGCTCTTTGTAGCTATCCTTCTGCACCTCAGACTCCAACCTGTGCTCTCTGTAACATTCATTCTGCACCCGAGTCTCCAAGCTCTGCTCTCAGTAATAGTTTTTCTATACCGAAGTCTCAAAACTCTGGTCTCTGTAACTGTCCTTCTGCACCACAATTTCCAAACTCTGCTTTCTATAACAGTGCTTCTGCACCTCAGTCTCTAAACTCTGCTCTCTGTAACAGTCCTTCTACACCTCAGTCTCCAACCTCTACTCTCTGTAACAGTCCTTCTGCACCTCAGTCTGACACTTCTGGTCTCTGTACAATCCTTCTGCACCCCAGTCTCCGACCACTGCTCTCTGTAACAGTCAACCTGCACCTCAGTCTCCAAACGCTGCTCTCTGAAAGATCCTTAAGCAACCCAGTCTCCAAACTCTCCTCTTCATAAAAGGCATTCTTCACGCCAGTCTCCAAACTCTGCTCTCTGTAGCAGGCCTTCTGCACCCCAGTCTCCAACCTCTGCTCTCTGCAATGATCCTACTGCACCCCAGTCTCCAACCTCTGATCTCAGCAACAGTCCTTCTGGACCTCAGTCTTCAACCTCTGCTCTCTGTAAGATCCTTCTGCACCCCTGTATCTAAACTCTGCTCTCTGTAACAGTAATTCTGCACCTGAGTCTCCAAACTCTGCTCTCTGTAACAGGACTTCCGAACCTCAGTCTCCAACCTCTGCTCTCTGCAACACTCCTTCTGGACCCCAGTCTCTAACCTCTGCTCTGTACAACAGTCCTTCTTCACCCTAGTTACAAACATCTGCTCTCTGTAACAGACCTTCCGCACCCCAGTCTCCAACATCTGCTCTGTGTAACAGTTCTTCTGCACCCCAGTCTCTAGACTCTGCTCTCTGTAAGATACTTTTGCATCCCTTTTCCAACCCTTCCTCTCTGTAACAGTCCTTCTGCACCCCAGTATTTAACCTCTTCTCTCTCTAAAAGTCCATCTGCACCTCAGTCTCCAAACTTTGCTCTCTGTTATGGTAATTCTGTACCCCAGTCTCCAAACTCTGCTCTCTGTATCAATCTTTCTGCACCTCAGTCTCCAACGTCTGCTCTCTGTAACATTCCTTCTGCATCTTGGTCTCCAACATCTGCTCTCTACAACGGTCCTTCTGCACCAAAGTCTCCAAACTCTGCTCACCCTAACAGTCCTTCTGTACCGCAGTCTCCAACCTCTTCTCTCTATAACATTCCTTCTGAACCACAATTGCCAAACTCTGCTTTCTATAACAGTCCTTCTCCACCTCAGATTCCAACCTCTGCTCTTTGTAACAGTCCTTCTAAGCCTCAGTCTTAAACCTCTGCTGTCTACAACGATCCTTCTGCACCCCAGTCTCCAACCTCTGCTCTCTGTAACAGGTCTTCTGCACCCCAGTCTCCAAACTCTGCTCTCTGAAATGATCTTTCTGCACCTCAGTCTCCAACCTCTGCTCTCTGCAACAGTCCATCTGCACCCCAGTCTCCAACATCTGCTATCTGCTAACATCTTATTATAGCCAAGTATCCAACATCTGCTCTCTGCAACGATCTTTCTGCATCCCAGTCTCCAACGTCTGCTCTCTGCAAAAGTCCTTCTGCACCCCAGTCTGCAACCTCTTCTCTTTCCAACGATCCTTCTGCATCTCAGTCTCCAACCTCTGCTCTCTGCAACAGTCCATCTGCACCCCAGTCTCCAACCTCTGCTCTCTGCAAACATCTTATTATAGCCCAGTATCCAACATCTGCTCTCTGCAACGATCTTTCTGCATCCCAGTCTCCAACGTCTGCTCTCTGCAACAGTCCTTTTGCACCCCAGTCTTCAACCTCTTCTCGGTACTACAGTACTTCTGCACCCCAGTCTCCAACCTCTGCTCTCTGCAACATTTCTTCTGCACCCAAGTATCCAACATGTGCTCTCTGTAACTGTCCTGCTGCACCCCAGTCTCCAACCTCTGCTTTATGCAGCAGTCTTTTTACACCCCAGTAACCAAAATCTGCTCTGTGTAATGATCCTTCAGCACCTTAGTTTCCAACATCTGCTCTCTGAAACGATCCTTCTGCACGCCAGTCGCAAAACTCTGATTTCTGTTTCAGTCCTTCTGCACCAGTCTCCAAATTTTGCTCTCTGCCAAAGTCCTTATGCACCCAAGTCTTCAAACTCTGCTGTCTGTAACATTTCTTCTGCACCACAGTCTCCAACCTGTGCTCTCTGTAACAGTCCTTCTGAACCCCAGTCTCCAACATCTGCTCTCTGCAATGATCCTTCTTCTATCCAATCTCCAAACTCTGCTCTCTGTAAAAGTCCTTTTGTTTCGCAGTCTCCAACCTCTTCTCTTTGTAACGGTCCATCTGCTTCCCAATTGCCAACCTCTGTTTTCTGTAACAGTCCTTCTGCACCCCAGTCTCCAAACTCTTCTCTCTGCAACGATCTTTCTACACCTCAGTCTCCAAGCTCTGCTCTCTGTAAAAGTTTTTCTGCACCTCAGTCTCTATCATTTGCTCTCTGTAATTGTCCTTCTGCACCCCAGTCTCCAATCAATGCTCTCTGTAACAATCCTTCTGCACCTCTGTCTCCAACGTCTTCTCTCTGTAACAGTCCAACTGCACCCCAGTCTCCCACATCTGCTCTCTGCAATGGTCCTTCTGCACCCCAGTCTCCAAGCACTTCTCTCTCTAACGCTCCTGCTGCACCCCAATTTCCAAACTCTGCTCTCTGTAACAGTCTTTCTAAGCCTCAGTCTGAAATTTCTGCTCTCTGCAACAATCCTTCTAAACAACAGTCTCCAAACTGTGCTATCTGTAACAATCCTTCTACAACCCAGTCTCCAATATCTGCTCTCTGTAACAGGTTTTCTGCAACCCTGTCTCCAATCTCTGATCTCTGTAACAGGCCTTCTGAACCCCATTCTTTAATCTCTGCTCTCTGCAAAGGTCCTTCTACACCCCAGTCTCCAACTTCTGCTCTCTGCAACGATACTTCTGCATCCCAGTCTCTAAAGTCTGCTCTCTGTCAGATCATTCTGTAACCCATTCTCCATACTTTGCTCTCTGTAACAGTCATTTTGCACGTCAGTCTCCAAACTCATCTCTCTGCAACGGCCCTTGTGCACCTCAGTATCCAACCTCTGTTCTCTGCAGCTGTCCTACTGCACCCCAGGCTACAAACTCTGCTCTCTGTAACAGTCCTTCTGCACCCCAGTCTCCAAACTTTACTTTCTGTATCAGTTATTCTGCACCCCAGTCTAAAACCTCTGCTGTCTGTAACATTCCTTCTGCACTACAGTCTCCTACCTCTGCTCTCTGCAACAGTCCATTTGCACCCCAGTCTCCAACCTCTGCTCTCTGCAAAAGTCTTATTATAGCCCAGTCTCCAACGTCTGCTCTCTGCAACAGTTTTTCTACACCCCAGTCTCCAACATCTTCTCTCTGCTAAGTCCTTCTACACGCCAGTCTCCAACCTCTGCTCTCTGCAACATTTCTTCTGCACCCCAGTCTCCAAACTGTGCTCTCTGAAACTATCGTACTGCACCCTGGTCTCCAAACTCTGCTCTCTGCAACGATCCTTCTGCACCTCAGTCTCCAAACTCTGCTCTCTGTAATGCTCCTTCTGCACGGCAGTCTCCAAACTTTTCTCTCTGTAACGGTACTTTTGCACCCCAATTTCCAAACTCTGCTCTCTGTAACAATCCTTCTAAACCCCAGTCTCCAAACTGTGCTATCTGTAACAATCCTTCTGCACCCCAGTCTCCAACATCTGCTCTCTGTAACAGGTCTCCTGCACCCCAGTCTCCAAACTCTGCTCTCTGTAACATGCCGTCTGCACCCCAGTCTTCAAACTCTGCTCTCTGCAAAAGTCTCTCTACACCCCAGTCTCCATCCTCTGCTTCCTGCAACGATCCTTCTGCATCCCAGTCTCCAACGTCTGCTCTCTGTAAGATCCTTTTGCACACCGTTCTCCAAACTTTGCTCTCTGTAACCGTTATTCTTCACCTCAGTCTCCAACCTCATCTCTCTGCAACGGCACTTGTGCACCGTAGTATCCAACCTCTGTTCTCTGCAGCTGTTTTTCTGCACCCCAGGCTACAAACTCTGCTCTCTGTAACAGTCTTTCTGCACCCCAGTCTGCAAACTCTACTTTCCGTATTAGTTATTCTGCACCCCAGTCTAAAAGCTCTGCTGTCTGTAACAGTCCTTCTGCACCTCAAACTCAAACCTCTGATGTCTGTAACATTCCTTCTGCACCACAGTCTCCAACCTCTGCTCTCTTCAACAGTCCATCTGCACCCCAATCTCCAACCTCTACTCTCTGCAAACGTCTTATTATACGCCAGTATCCAACATCTGCTCTCTGCAACGACCTTTCTGCATCCCAGTCTCCAAAGTATGCTCTCTGCAAAAGTCCTTCTACACCACAGTTTCAAAACTCTGCTCTCTGCTACAGTCCTTCTGCACCCCAGTCTCCAACCTCTGCTCTCTGTAACATTTCTTCTGCACCCCAGTCTCCAACCTGTGCTCTCTGAAACTATCCTACTGAACCCCGGTCTTTAAACACTGCTCTCTGTAGCGATCCTTCTGTACCTCAGTCTCCAACCTCTTCTCTCTGCAATGATCGTTCTGCATCCCAGTCGCCCACATCTGTTCTCTGCAAGGGTCCTTCTGCACCCTAGTCTCCAAACTCTGCTCTTTTAACAGTCCTTCTGTACGGCAGTCTCCAACCTCTTCTCTCTATAACGGTCCTTCTCCACCCCAATTTCCAAACTCTGCTCACTGTAACAGTCCTTCTAAGCCTCAGTCTGAAACTTCTGCTCTCTGCAACAATCCTTCTAAACCCCAGTCTCCAAACGGCTATCTGTAACAATCCTTCTGCACTCCAGTCCCCAACATCTGCTCTCTGTAACATGTCTCCTGCAACCCAGTCTTCAAACTCTGCTCTTTGTAACAGGCCTTCTGCACCCCAGTCTCCAAACTCTGCTCTCTGCAAAAGTCTTTCTACACCCCAGTCTCCATCCTCTGCTCTCTGCAATGATCCTTCTTCATCCCAGTCTCCAACCTCTGCTCTCTGTAAGATCCTTCTGCACCCCGTTCTCCAAACTTTGCTCTCTGTAACAGTCATTATGCACCTCAGTCTCCAACCTCATCTCTCTGCAACGGCCCTTGTGCACCCTAGTATTCAACCTCTGTTCTCTGCAGCTGTCCTTCTGCACCCCAGGCTACAAAATCTGCTCTCTGTAACAGTCCTTCTGCACCCCAGTCTCCAAACTCTACTTTCCTATTAGTTATTCTGCACCCAAGTTTAAAACCTCTGCTGTCTGTAACAGTCCTTCTGCACCTCAGCCTCCAAAATTTGCTCTCTGCAACAGTCCTTCTGCACCCCAGTGTCCAACCTCTGCTCTCTGCAAACGTCTTATTATACCCCAGTATCAAACATCTGCTCTCTGCAACGATCCTTCTGCATCCCAGTCACCAACATCCGCTCTCTGCAACAGTCCTTCTACACCCCAGTCTCCATCTGCTTCTCTCTCCTACAGCCCTTATGCACCCCAGTCTCCAACCTCTGCTCTCTTCAACATTTCTTCTGCACTCCATTCTCAAACCTGTGCACTCTGAAACTATCCTACTGCACCCCGGACTCCAAACTCTGCTCTCTGTAAAGATCTTTCTGCACCTCAGTCTCCAACCTCTGCTCTCTGCAATGATCCTTCTGCATCTAAGTCTCCAACCTCTGCTCTCTGCAACAGTCCTTCTGCACCCCAGTCTCCAAGCTCTGCTCTCTGTAACAGTCCTTCTGCACATCAGTGTCCAATCTCTGTTCTTTGTAAGGATCCTTCTGCACCTCAAGTCCAAACTCTGCTCTCTGTAACAGGCCTTCTGAAACACAGTCTCCAATCTCTGCTTTCTGTAACAGTTCTTCTGAACCCCAATCTCCAAACTTTGCTCTCTGTAACACTCTTTCTGCACCCCAGTCTCCATCCTCTGCTCTTTGTAAGAATCCTTTGACACCCCTGTCTCCAACCTCTCCTCTGTGTAAAAGTTCTTCTGCACCTCAGTATTTAACCTCTGCAATCTATAATGGTCCTTCTGCACCCCAGTCTCAAAACTCTGCTCTCTGTATCATCCTTCTGCACCCCAGTCTCCAACCTGTGCTCTCTGTTACAGTCCTTCTGCACCCCAGTCTCCAACATCTGCTCTCTTCAACAATCCTTTTTCTATCCAGCCTCCAAACTCTGCTCTCTTTAAAAGTCCTTTTGTATCACAGTCTCCAACCTCTTCTCTTTGTAATGGTCCATCTGCTCCCCAATTGCAAACCTCTGCTTTCTGTAAGAGTCCTTCTGCACCCCAGTCTCCAAAATCTTCTCTCTGCAACGATCCTTCTGTGCCTCAGTTTACAATCTCTGCTCTCTGTAAAAGTCCTTCTGCACCTCAATCTTTATCCTTTGCTCTCTGTAATGGTCCTTCTGCACCCCAGTCTCCAATCTCTGCTCCCTGTAACAATCCTATTGCACCTCTGTCTCCAACGTCTGCTCTATGTAACAGTCCTTCTGCACCCCAGTCTGCAAAGTCTGCTCACTGTAGCAGTCCTTCTGTACCGCAGTCTCAAACCTCTTCTCTCTATAACGTTACTTCTGCACCCCAATTGCCAACCTCTGCTTTCTGAAACAGTCCTTCTGCACCTCAAACTCCAACCTCTGCTCTCTGTAACAGTCCTTCTAAGCCACAGTCTGAAACCCCTGCTCTCTGCAGCAATCTTTCTAAACCCCAGTCTTCAAACTGTGCTATCTGTAACAATCCTTCTACACCCCAGTCTCAAACATCTTCTCTCTGTAACAGGTCTTCTGCAACTCAGTTTCCAAAGTCTGCTCTCTGTAACATGCCTTCTGCACCACAGTCTCCATCCTCTTCTCTCTGCAACGATTCTTCTGCAACTCAGTCTCCAACCTCTGCTCTTTGCAACAGTCCTTCTGCACCCCAGTCTCCAACCTCTGCTCTTAGTGAGATTCTTCTACACCTCGTTCTCCAAACATTGCTCTTTGTAACAGTCTTTCTGCAACTCAGTCTCCAACCTCATCTCTCTGCAACGGCCCTTCTGCACCCCAATATCCAACCTCTGTTCTCTGCAGCAGTCCTTCTGCAACCCAGGCTTCAAACTCTGCTCTCTTTAAAATTCCTTCTGCATCTCAGTCTCCAAACTCTACTTTCCGTATCAATTATTCTGCACCTCAGTCAAAAACCTCTGCTCTCTGTAACACTCCTTCTGCACCTCCGTCTCCAAACTCTGCTCTCCGCAACAGTCCTTCTGCACAACAGTCTCAAAATTTTGCTCTGTGCAAAAGTCCTTCTACACACCAGTCTCCAACATCTGCTCTCTGCAACGATCCTTCTGCATCCCAGTCTCCAATGTCTGCTCTCAGCAACAGTACTTCTACACCCCAGTCTCCAACCTCTGCTCTCTGGTACAGTCCTTCTGCACCCCAGTCTCCAACCTCTGCTCTCTGTAACTATCATACTGCACCCCGGTCTCCAAACTCTGCTCTCTGTAGCGATCCTTCTGCACCTCAGTTTCCAACCTCTGCTCTCTGCAATGATCCTTCTGCACCCCATTCTCCAACGTCTGTTCTCTGCAACAGTCATTCTGACCCCAGTCTCCAGCATCTGCTCTCTGTAACATCCTTCTCCACCCCAGTTTCCAAACTGTGCTCTAGGTGACATTCCTTCTGCACCCCAGTCTTTACCCTCTGCTCTTTGTAACAGGACTTCTGTACCGCAGTCTCCAATCTCTGCTCACTGCAACATTTATTCTGCACCCCTGTATCCAAACTGTGCTCTCTGTAACTGTCTTTCTGACCCCAGTCTCCAAACTCTGCTCTCTGTAACGATCCTTCTGAACCTCAGTCTCCAACCTCTACTTTCTGCAATAATCTTTCTGAACCACAGGTTCCAAACTCTGCACTCTGAAAGAGTCATTCTACACCTAGTCTCCAATTTCTTTTCTCTTTACCAATCCTTCTGCACCTCAGTCTCCAACCTCTGCTCTCTGTAACAGTTCTTCTGCACCTCAGTCTCCAACCTCTGTTCTCTGTAACAGTCCTTCTGTACCTAAGTCTCCAACCTCTGCTCTCTGTAAAAGGCTTAATGCACCCCAGTCTCCAACCTCTGCTCTCTGTAACAGTTCTTCTGAACCCCAATCTCGAAACTCTGCTCTCTGTAACAGTCTTTCTGCACCCCAGTCTCTAACCTGTTTTCTCTGCAACGATTCTTCTGAACCTCAGTCTCCAAACTCTGCTCTCTGCAACAGTCCTTCTGCACCCCAGTCTCCAGATTCTGCTCTTTGTAAGATACTTTTGCATCCCTTTCTCCAAACGCTCCTCTCTGTAACAGTCTTTCTGCACCCCAGTATCCAAACTCTGCTCTCTGTAAAAGTAATTCTGCACCTAAGTCTCCAACGTTTGCTCTCTGAAATGGTCTTTCTGTACCGCAGTCTCCAACCTCTGCTCTCTGTATCAATCCTTCTGCACCTCAGTCTCCAGTGTCTGCTCTCTGTAACAGTCCTTCTGCACCCTAGTCTCCAACATCTGCTCTCTACAATGGTCCTTCTAAACCGCAGTCTCCAACCTCTGCTCTCTGCAATGATCCTTCTGCATCCCAGTCTCCAACAACTGCTCTCTGCAACAATCCTTCTGCACCTAAGTCTACAACCTCTGCTGTCTGCTTCAGTACTTCTACACCCCAGTCTCCAACCTCTGCTCTCTGCAACGTTTCTTCTACACCCTAGTCTCCAACCTGTGCTCTCTGTAACTGTCCTGCTGCAATCAAGTCTCCAACCTCTGCTCTCTGTAGCGATCCTTCTGCACCTCATTCTCCAAACTCTGCACTCTGCACGATCCTTCTGCACCCCAGTCTCCATCCTTTGCTCTCTGTAAGAATCCTTTTGCACCCAAGCCTCCAAAATCTCCTCTCTGTAAAAGTCCTTCTGCACCTCAGTCTCCACGTTCTGCAATCTGTAACAGTCCTTCTGCACCCCAGTCTCAAACCTCTGCACTCATAAATAATCTTTCTGCACCTCAGTCTCAAACCTCTGCTCTCTTTAATAGTCCTTCTGCACCCCAGTCTCATACATCTGCTCTCTACAACGATCCTGCTTCTCCCCAGGCTCCAAGCTCTGCTCTCTGCAGCGGTCCTTCTACATCCCAGTTTCCAAAATCTTCTTTCTTTAACAGTCTTTCTGCACCTCAATCTCTAAACTCTGCTCTCTGAAACAGTCCTTCTGCACCCCTCTCTCCAAACTCTGCTCTCAGTAACAGTTCTTCTGCACCCCAATCTCCAAACTCTGCTCTCTGTAACACTCCTTCTGCACCCCAGTCTCCACACTCTACTCTCTGTAAAAGTCCTTCTGCACCTCAGTCTCAAACCTCTGCTCTCTGTAAGATCCTTCTGCCACCCATTCTCCAAACGCTGCTCACTGTAAGAGTCTTCTGCACCTCAGTCTTCAAACTCTGCTCTCTGTAACAGGCCTTCTGCACGCCAGTCTCCAATATGTGCTCTCTGCAACGATTCTTCTTCTACCCAGTCTCCAAACTCTGCTCACTGTAAAAGTATTTTTGTATCTCAGTCTCCAACCTCTTCTCTTTGTAACGGTTCATCTGCTCCCCAATTGCCAACCTCTGCTTTCTATTATAGTCATTCTGCACCTAAGTCTCCAAACTCTTCTCTCTGCAACGATCTTTCTACAACTCAGTCTCCAAACTCTGCTCTCTGCAACAGTCCTTCTGCAACCCAGTCTCTGAACACTGCACTCTGCAACATTCCTTCTGCACCACAGTCTCCAAACTCTGCTCTCTGTAACAATCCTTCTGCACCTCTGTCTCCAACGTCTGCTCTCTGTAATAGTCCTTCTGCACCCCAGTCTCCCACATCTGCTCTCTGTAACGGTCCTTCTGCACCCCAGTCTGAAAACTCTGCTCTCTGTAACAGTCATTCTGTACGGCAGTCTCCAAACTCTTCTCTCTATAACAGTCTTTCTGCACCCCAATTTCCAACCTCTGCTCTCTGTAACAGTCCTTCTAAGCCTCAGTCTGAAACTTCTGCTCTCTGCAAAAATCCTTCTAAACAACAGTCTCCAAACTGTGCTATCAGTAACAATCCTTCTGAACCCCATTTCTCCAACCTCTGCTCTCTGCAACAGTTCTTCTGCACCCCAGTCTCAAGATTCTGCTCTCTGTAAGATACATTTGCATCCCTTTCTGCAACCTCTCCTCTCTATAACAGTCCTTCTGCACCATAGAATCCAATCTCTGCTCTCTGTAAAAGTCCTTCTGCACCTCAGTCTCCAACCTTTGCTCTCTATAATAGTCCTTCTGAACCCTAGTCTCCAACATCTGCTCTCTACAACAATTCTTCTGCATCAAGTCTCCAAACTCTGCTCTCTATAACGGTCCTTCTGCACCCCAATTGCGAACCTCTGCTTTCTGTAACAGTCCTTCTGCACCTCAGATTCCAACCTCTGCTCTCTGTAAGAGTCCTTCTAAGCCTCAGTCTGAAACCTCTGCTGTGTGCAACAATCCTTCTGCACTCCAATCTCCAAACTGTGCTATATGTATCGATCATTCTGCACACCAGTCTTCAACCTCTGCTCTCTGTAACAGGTCTTCTGCACCCCAGTGTCCAGACTCTGCTCTATGTAACAGGCCTTCTGCTCCCCAGTCTCCAACCTCTTCTCTCTGCAACGATTCTTTTGCACCTCAGTCTCCAACCTCTGCTCTCTGCAGCAGTCATTCTAAACCGCAGTCTCCAAATTCTGCTCTCTGCAATGATCCTTCTGCTTCCCAGTCTCTAACAACTGCTCTCTGCAACAGTCCTTCTGCACCCAAGTCTACAACCTCTGCTCTCTGCCACAGTACTTCTGCACCCCAGTCTCCAACCTCTGCTCTCTGCAACATGTCTTCTACACCCAAGTCTCCAACCTGTGCTCTTTGTAACTGTCCTGCTGAATCCCAGTCTTTAAACTCTGCTCTCTGTAGCGATTCTTCTGCACGTCATTCTCCAACCTGTGCTCTCTGCAACGATCCTTCTACACCCCAGTCTCTATTCTCTGCTCTCTGTAAGAATCCTTTTGCACCCCAGTCTCCAACCACTCCTCTATGTAAAATTTCTTCTGCACCTCAGTCTCCAAGTTCTGCAATCTGTAACAGTCCTTCTGCACCCCAGTCTTAAACCTCTGCACTCAGAAATGATCTTTCTGCACCTCAGTCTCCAGGCTCTGATCTCTTTAATAGTCCTTCTGCACCCCAGTCTCCAACATATGCTCTCTACATCGATCCTTTTTCTCCCTAGGCTCCAACCTCTGCTCTCTGCAATGGTTTTTCTACATCCCAGGATCCAACATCTGCTCTCTGAAACAGTCCTTCTGCACCTCAGTCTGAAAACTCAGCTCTCTGCAAAAATCCTTCTGCACCCGAGTTTCCAAACATTGCTCTCTGTAAAAGTCCTTCTGGACCTCAGTCTACAAAATGCTCTCTGTAATATCCTTCTGCAATCAAGTCAGGAAATTGTGCTATCTTTAACAGTCCTTCGGCACCTCAGTCTACAAACTCTGCTCTCTGTAACAGGCCTTCTGCACCCCAGTCTCCAATCTCTGCTCTCTGTAACAGGCCTTTGGCACCCCAGTCTCCAACCTCTTCTCTCTGCAAGGATCCTTATTAACCTCAGTCTCCAACCTCTGCTCTGTGCAACAGTCCTTCTGCACCCCAGTCTCCAACTTCTGCTATCTGTAACAATCCTTCTGCACCTCAGTGTCTAACCTCTGCTCTCTGCAAGGGTTCTTCTGCACCCCAGTATCCAATCTCTGTTCTATGCAATAGTACTTCTGCACTCCAGTCTCCAACCTCTGCTCTCTGCAAGGATCCTTTTGCATCCAAGTCTCCAACGTCTGCTCTCTGCAACATTTCTTCTGCACCCTACTCTCCAACCTGTGCTCTCTGTAACTGTCCTGCTGCACCCCAGTGTCCAAACTCTGCTCTCTGTAGCTATCCTTCTGTACCTCAGTCTTCAACCTCTGCTCTCTGCAAGATCCTTCTCCACCTCAATCTTCCAGTTCTGCAATCTGTAACGGTCCTTCTGCACCCCAGTCTCCAACCTCTGCTCTCTGAAACGATCCTTCTGCACCTTAGTCTCCAACCTCTATTCTCTGTAACAAACCTTCTGCACCCCACTCTCAAAATCTGCACTCTGTAACTGGCCTTCTGCAACCCAGTTTCCAAAATCTTGTCGCTGCAATGATCTTTCTTCACCTCAGTCTCCATCCTCTGCTCTCTGCAACTGTCTTTCTGCACCCCAATCTCCTTCCTCTGCTCTCTGTAAGAATCCTTCTGCACCCCAGTCTCCAACCGCTCCTCTCTGTAACAGTCCTTCTGCACCTCAGTGTCCAACCTCTGCTCTCTGTAATGAACCTTCAGCACCTCAGTCTCCAACCGCTGCTCTCTATAACAGGCCTTCTTAACCCCATTCTCCAACCTCTGCTCTCTGTATCAGTCCTTTTGCACACCAGTATTCTAACTCTGCTCTCTGTAACAGTCCTTCTGTACCGCAGTCTCAAAACTCTGCTCTCTGTAACGGTCCTTCTGAACCCCAGTCTCCAACGTCAGCTTTCTGTATCAGTTCTTGTGCACCCCAGTCTCCAAACTCTGCTCTCAGTAAGAGTCCTTCTGCACCGCAGTCTCCAAATTCTGCTCTCTGCAACATTTCTTCTGCACCCAAGTCTCCATCTGTGCTCTTTGTAGCTGTCCTTCTGCACCCCAGTCTCCAACCTCTGCTCTCTGAAACAATCTATCTGCACCACAGTCTAAACCTCTCCGGTCTGCAACGATCTTTCTGCCCCTCAGAATCCAACCTCTGCTCTCCATAATGATCCTTCTGCACACCAGTCTTCAACCTCTGTTCTCTGTAACAGATCTTCTGCACCCTAGTCTCCAATCTCTGCTCTCTGTAACAGACCTAATACACCCCAGTCTCCAACCTCTTCTCTTTGCAATGATCCTTCTCCACCTCAGTCTCCAACCACTGTTCTCTGAAACAGTCCTTCTGCACCCCAGTCTCCAACCTCTGCTCTCTGTAAGATCCTTCTTTACCCCAGCCTCCAAACTTTTATCTGTATAACAGTAATTCTGCACCTCAGTCTCCAAAAATTGCTCTCTGCTACGGTCCTTCTGCACCCCAGTATCCAACCTTTGTTCTCTGTAACAGTTGTTCTGCACCCAAGACTCCAAACTCTACTTTCCATATCAATTATTCTGCACCCCAGTCTCCAAACTCTGCTCTCTGTAACAGTCCTTCTGCACCTCAACGATCCTTCTGCATCTAAGTCTCCAACCTCTGCTCTTTGCAACAGTTCTTCTGCACCCCAGTCTCCAACCTCTGCTCTCTGTAAGATCCTTTTTCACCCCGGTCTCCAAAGTTTGCTCTCTATAACAGTCCTTCTGCACCTCAGTCTCCAACTTCTGCTCTATGCAAAAGTCCTTCTGCACCCAAGTCTCCAAGCTCTTCTCTCTGCACCAATCCTTCTGAATCACAGTCTCCAACATCTGCTCTCTGTAACAGTTCTTCTGCACCCCAGTCTCCAAACTCTGCTCTCCGCTAAAGTCCTTCTTAACCCCAGTCTCAAACCTCTGCTCTCTGCAACATTTCTTCTGCACCCCAGTCTCCAACCTCTGCTCTCTGTAGCGATTTTTTGGCACCTAAATCTCCAACCTCTGCTCTCTGCAACAGTCCTTCTGCACCCCAGTCTCCAAGCTCTTCTCTCTGAAACACACCTTCTGCACATCAGTGTCCAAACTCTGCTCTCTGTAAAAATTCTTCTTCACCTCAGTCTCCAAACTCTGCTCTCTCTATCAGACCTTCTGCACCCCATTCTCCAACCTCTGCTCTCTGTAACAGTTCTTCTGGTAACCAGTCTAAAAAATCTGCTTTCTGTAATGCTCCTTCTGCACCCCAGTCTCCATCCTCTGTATTCTGTAACACTCCTTCTGAACCCCAGTCTCCATCCTCTGCTCTCTGTAAGAATCCTTCTGCACCCCAGTCTCCAAACCCTCCTCTCTGTAACAGTCCTAGTGCACCTCAGTCTCCAACCGCTGCTCTCTGTAACAGGCCTTCTGAACCCCATTCTCCAACCTATGCTTTATGTATCAGTCCTTTTGCAAACCAGTTTCCTATCTCTGATCTCTGTAACAATCTTTCTGCACCTGACTCTCCAAACTCTGCTAAATGAAACTGTCCGCCTGCACCCCAGTCTCCAAAATCTGTTCTCTGCATCAGTCTTTCTTCACCCCAGTATCCAACCTCTGCTCTCTGTAACAGTGCTTCTGTACCACAGTCTCAAAACTCTGATCTCGGTAATGGCCCTTCTGCATCCCAGTCTCCAAACTTCGCTCTCTGACAGTCCTTCTGCACCCCAGTCTCCATCCTCTGCTCTCTGCTACAGTACTTCTGCACCCCAGTCTCCAACATCTGCTCTCTGTTTCAGTAGTTTTGCACCCCAGTCTCCAACTCTGATCTCTGTATCAGTCCTTCTGCAACACAGTCTCAAAACTCTGCTCTCTGTAACGATCCTTCTGAACCTAGTCTCCAAATTCTGCTCTCTGTAAAAGTCCTTATGCACCTCAGTCTCCAACCTCTGCTCTCTTTAACAGTCCTTCTGCACCCCAGTCTCCAACATCTGCTCTCTGTAACACACCTTCTGCACATCAGTGTCCAAACTCTGCTCTCTGTAAAAATTCTTCTTCACCTCAGTCTCCAAACTCTGCTCTCTGCAACAGTTCTTCTGCACCCAAGTCTCCAACCTCTGCTCTCAGTAACAGTTCTTCTGCACCCCAATATCCAAACTCTGCTTTCTGTAACACTTCCTCTGAACCACAGTCTCCACCCTCTAATCTCTGTAAAAGTCCTTCTGCACCCCTGTCTCCAACGTTTGTGCTCTGTAAGATCCTTCTGCCACACATTCTCCAAATGCTGCTCTCTGTAACAGGCCTTCTGCACCCCAGTCTCCAAACTCTGCTCTCTGTAACAGGCCTTCTGCACCTTAGTCTCAAACCTGTGCTCTCTGCAATGGTCGTTCTGCACCCCGGTCTCAAAACTCTGCTCTCTGTAACAGTCCTTCTGCACCTCAGGATCCAACATCTGCTCTCTGCAACAGTCTTTCTGCACCTAAGTCTGAAAACTCTGCTCTCTGTCACAATCCTTCTGCACACCACTTTCCAAACTTTGCTCTTTGTAATAGTCATTCTGAATCTCAGTCTCCAAAATGCTCTCTGTAAGATCTTTGTGCAACACAGTCTCGAAATTGTGCTATCTGTAACATTTGTTCTGCAACCCAGTCTCCAAACTCTGCTCTCTGTAACAGGCCTTCTGCACCCCAGTCTCTAATCTCTGCTCTCTGCAATGATCCTACTGCACCCCAGTCTCCAACCTCTGATCTCTACAACAGTCCGTCTGCACCTCAGTCCCCAAATTCTGCTCTCTGTAAGATCTTTCTGCACCGCTGTCTCCTAACTCTGCTCTCTGTAACAGTTTTTTTTCACCCCAGTCTCCAACCTCTGCTCTCCACAACAGTTTTTCTGCACCCCAGTCTCCAAACTCTGCTCTCTCCAACAGTCCTTTGGCACACTATTTACCAACATAAGCTCTCTTTTACAGTCCTACTCCACCCCAGTCTCCAACCTCTGTTCTCTGTAACAGACCTCCTGTACTGCAGAATCCAACCTCTGCTCTCTGTAACGGGTTTTTTCTGCACTCCAGACTCCAATCTCTGCTTTCTGCATCAGTCCGTCTGCAACCCAATCTTTCACCTCTGCTCTGTATAACAGTCCTTCTGCACCCCGGTCTCCAAAGTCCGCTATCTGCAACAGTCCTTCTGCACCCCAGTCTCCATCCTCTGCTCTCTGTAACAATCCTTCTGCACCTCAGTCTCCAAACTCTGTACTCTGCAACGTTACTACTGCACATTAGTCTCCAAAATCTACTCTCTGTAACAGTCTTTCTGCACCTGATTCTTCAACCTCTGCTCTTTGTAGGATCCTTCTCCAACCCAGTCGCCAAACTCTGCTCTCTGTAACAGTCCTTCTGCACACCAGTCTCAAACCTCTGCTATTGGTAAGAGTTCTATACCGCAGTCTTCAACCTCTGCTCTCGTTAATGGTCCATCTGCATCCTAATTTCCAAACTCTACTTCCTGTAACAGTCCTTCTGCACCTGAATCTCCAAACTCTGCTCTCTGTAACAGTCCTTTTACAACCCAGTCTCCAATCTCTGCTCTCTTCAACAGTCCTTCTGCACCCCAGTCTGCAACATATGCTCTCTGCATCAGTCCTTCTGTACCTCAGTCTGAAAACTCTGCTGTCTGGAACAAACTTTCAGCACCCCAGTCTACTACCACTGCTCTCTTTAAGAGTCCATTTACACCTCAGTCTCAAACCTCTGCTGTCTTTAACAGTCCTTCTGCACCTCAGTCTCCAAATTCTACTCTCTGTAAGATCCTTCTGCACCTCTGTCTTCAACCTCTGCTCTCTGTAACAGTCTTTTTGCACCCCAGTCTCCAACCTCTGCTCTCCGCAACAGTTCTTCTGCACCCCAGTCTCAGAACACTGCTCTCTGCAACAGTCCTTCGGCATCCTAGTTACCAACATCAGCTCTCTTTTAAAGTCCTTGTGTACCCCAGTCTCCCAACTCTGCTGTTTGTAACAGTCCTCCTGTACTGCAGAATCCAACCTCTGCTCTCTATAACGGTCTTTCTGCACCCCAGTCTCCAATCTCTGCTTTTTTTTTTATCAATCCTCCTGCACCCCAGTCTCCAAACTCTGCTCTCAATAACAGTCCTTCAGCACCCCAGTCTCCAAAATTCGCTATCTACAACAGTCCTTCTACACCCCAGTCTCCAACCTCCGCTCTCTGTAACAATCCTTCTGCACCTCAGTCTCCAAACTCTGTACTCTGAAACGTTACTTCTGCAACTCAGTCTCCAACATTTACTCTCTGTATCAGTCTTTCTGCACCTGATTTTTCAACCTCTACTCTCTGTAGGATCCTTCTCTAACCCAGTCTCAAAACTCTGCTCTCTGTAACAGGCCTTCTGCACTCCAGTCTCGAACCTCTGCTCTCTGTAACAGTCCTTCTGCACACCAGTCTCCAACCGCTGCTCTCTGTAACCATCCTTCTACACCTCACTCTCCAACCTCTGCTCTCTGCTAGAATTCTTCTGCACCACAGTCTCCAACCTCTTCTCTCTGCAACAGTCCTTCTGCACAGCAGTCTGCAACATCTGCTCTCTGCAACACTCCTTCAGAAACTCAGTCTAAAAACTCTGCTCTCTGCAACAATTCTTCTGCACCTCAGTCTCCTACCTCTGCTCTCTGTAAAAGGATTCTGCAACCCAGTCTCCAAACTCTGCTTTCTGTAACAGTCCTTCTGCAGAATAGTTTCCAACTTCTGCTCTCTGTAACAGGAATTTTGCAACCCAGTTTCAAATCTCTGCTCTCTGTAACAGGCCTTCAGAACCCCAGTCTCCAACCTATTCTCTCTGCAATGATTTTTCTTCTCCCCAGTCTCCAACCTCTGCTCTCAGCAACAGTCCTTCTGAACCCTACTCACCAACCTCTGCTCTCTGTAAAATCCTTATGCACTCCAATCTCCAACTCTTTTCTCTGCAACGATTCTTCTCCATCACAGTCTCCAATATCTGCGCTCTGCAACAGTCCTTTTGCACCCCAGTCTCCAAAATCTGCTCTCTGTAAGATCCATCTTAACCCCAGTCTCCAAACTCTGCTCTCTGTAACAGTTCTTCTGCACACCAGTCTCCAAACTTTGCTCTCTGTAACTGTCCTTCTTCACCTCAGTCTCCAAACTCTGCTCTCTGTAAAAGTCCATCTGCACCTCAGTCTCTAAAATCTAGTCTCTGCAACGATCCTTCTGGACCCCAGTCTCCAACTTCTGCTTTGTGCAACAGTCCTTCTGCACCACAGTCTCCAGACTCTGCTCTCTGTAAGATCCTTCTGCACTCCAGTTTCCAAACTCTGCTCTCTGTAACATTCCTTCTCCACCCCAGTCTCCAACTTCTGTCCTCTGCAACAGTCCTGCTGCTACCCAGTCTCTGATATCTGCTCTGTGTAACAGTCCTTCTGTACCGCAGTCTCCAACCTCTGCTCTCTGTAAAGGTCCTTCTACACCCCAATTTCCAACCTCTGCTTTCTGTAACAGTACTTCTGCACCTCAGTCTCCAATCTCTGCCCTCTGTAACACTCCTTCTACACCTCAGTCTCCAACCTGTGCTCTCTGTAACATTCCTTCTGCACCCTAGTCTCCAACCTCTGCTGTCTGCATTGGTACCTCTGCACCCCAGTCTCCAACCTTGTCCTCTACAACAGTTTTTCTGTACTGCAGTTTCCAACCTCTGTTCTCTGTAAGGGTCCTTTTGCAACCCAGTCTCCCACCTCTAATTTTTATATCAGTCTTTCTAGACCACAGTCTCCAAACTCTGCTCTCTGTAACCATCATTCTGCAACTCACTTTGCACCCTCTGCTCTCGGAAACAGTCCTTCTGCAACCAGTCTTAAAACTCTGCTCTCTACAAGAGTCCTCTTGCACCCCAGTCTCCATTCTTTGCTCTCTGTAAAAGTCCTTTTGTACCCCAGTCTCCAATCTCTGCTCTCTGTAATGGTCCTTCTGCACCCGAGTCTCAAAACTCTACTATCTGTAACAGTTCTTCTGCACCACAGTCTCCAAACTTTGCTCTCTATAACAATAATTCTGCACCTCAGTCTAAAACCTCTGCTCTCTACAAAGGTGCTTCTGCACCCTAGTCTCCAACCTCTGTTCTCTGCAAAAGTCCTTGTGCATCCCAGTCTCCAACCTCTTCTCTCTTATCCATCCTTTTGCACCCAAGTCTCCAACATCTGCTTTCTCTGTAAGTCCTCCTGCACCCCAGTCTCCAACCTCTGCTCTCTTTAACAGTCTTTCTGCACCTCAGTCTCCAACCTCTGCTTTCTGCAAGAGTCCTCCTGCACCCCCGTCTCCAACCTCTGCTCTCTGCAAAATTCCTTCTGAACCCGAGTCTTCTACCTGTGCTTTCTTTAAAAGTCCTTCTGCACTCCAGTCTCAAACCTCTGCTCTCTGTAAAAATGCTTCTGCACCCCAGTCTCTGAACTCTGCTCTCTGCAATGATCTTTCTGCACCTCAGTCTCCAACTTCTGCTCTCTACAACAATCCTTTTGCACCCCAGTCTCAAAAATCTGCACTCTCTAACAGTCCTTCTACACCTCAATCTCCAACCTCTGCTCTCTGCAACAGTCTTTTTGCAACCCAATCTCAAACATCTGCTCTCTTCAACAGTCCTTTTATTCCCCAGTCTCCAACCTCTGTTCTCTTAAACAGTCCTTCTGCACCCCACTCTCCAACCTTTGCTCTCTCTAACAGTCCTTCTGCACCTCAGTCTGCAAACTCTGCTCTCTGAAAGAATCTTCTGCAACCCAGTCTCCAAACTCTGCTCACTGTAACAGTGATGCTCCCCAGTACCAAACTCTGCTCTCTGTAAGAGGCCTTCTGCACCACAGTAATCAACCTCTGCTCTCTGCAACAATCCTTTTGCACATCAGTCTTTAACCTCTGCTCTCAGCAACGGTCCTTATGCACCCCACTTTCCAAACTCTGCTCTCCGCAACAGTCCTTCTCTACCCCAGTCCCCAACCTCAGCTTTTTGAAAGATTTTTCTGCACCCAAGTCTCCAAACTCTACTCTCTGTAACAGTCCTTCTGCACCCCAGTCTCCACCTATGCTCTCTGTAACAATCCTTCTGCAAATTAGTCATTATTCTCTGTTCTCAGCAACAGTCCTTATGCACCCCAGTCTCCAACTTCTGTTCTCTGCAACTGTCCTTCTGCGCCACAGTCTGCATCATCTGCTCTCTGTAAGAGTCCTTCTGTACTGCAGTCTCCAAACTCTGCTCTCTGTAAAGGTCCTTCTGGACCCCAGTATCTCACCTCTGCTTTCGGTATCAGTTTTTGTGCACCCCAGTCTCCAACCTCTGCTCTCTGTAACATTCCTTCTGCACCTCAGTCTTTAATCTCTGCTCTCTGTATCAGACCTTCTGCACCCCTGTTTCCAAACTCTGCTCTTGAAACAGTCCTTCTGCACCTCAGTATTAAACAACTGCTTTCTGCAACAGTCCTTCTACACCCCAGTCTCCAAACTCTGCTCTCTGGAACAGTCCTTCTATACCCCAGTCTCCATAATCTGCTCTCTGCAACGATCCTTCTGCACCTTAGTCTCCAACGTCTGCTCTGCAACAGTCTTTCTACAACCCAGTCTCCAACCTCTGCTGTCTGGAAAATCTTTCTGTACCAAGTTTCCAAATTCTGCAATTGGTAACATTCCTTCTGCACCCCAGTCTCCAACCTCTGCTCTCTGCAATGATCCCTCTGCACCCCAGTCTCCAACCTAATTCTCAAGAACAATTCTTCTAGACTGTAGTCTTCAACCACTGTTCTCTGTAAAAGTCCTTCTTCTCCCCAGTATCCAAACTCTGCTTTCTGTATCAGTGCTTCTGCACCACAGTCTCCAAACTCTGCTCTCTGTAACAGTCTGTCTGCACCTGACTCTGCAAACTCTGCTCTCTGCAACATTCCTTCTGCACCCCAGTCTCCAACATCTGCTGTCTGCAACAGTCCTTCTCCAACCCAGTCTCCAAACTCTGCTCTCTGCAACAGTTCTTCTACACCCCAGTCTCCAACCTCGGCTTTCTGTATCAGTCCTTCTGCACCACAGTTTTCATATTTTGCTCTCTGTAACAGTCCTTCTGCACCTCACTCTGCAACCTCTGCTCTCTGCAACAATTCCTCTGCACCCCAGTCTTCAACCTCTGCTCTCTGTAACAGTCCATCTGTACTGCAGTCTCAAACCTCTGCTGTCTGTAACAGTCTTTCTGCACCCGAGGCTCCAAAATCTGCATAATGTATCAGTCATTCTGCACACGAGTCTCCAAACTCTGCTCTCTGTAACATTCTTTGTGCACCTCAGAATCCAACCTCTTTTCTCTGCAAAAGTACTTCTGCGCCCCAATCTCCAACCTCTCCTCTCTGCAACATTCCTTCTGCACCTCAGTGTCCAAACTCTGCTCTCTGTAGGATCCTTCTGAAATCCAGTCTTTAAACTCTACTTTCTGCAATGGTCCTTCTGCACCTCAGACTCCAACCTCTGTTCTCTGCAACACTCCTTGTACACCCCAGTCTCCATACACTACTCGCACCACCAATCCTTCTGCACCCAAGTCTCCAAAATCTGCTCTCTGCTACAGTCCTTCTCCACCCCAGTCTCCAAACTCTGCTCTCTGCAACAGTCCTTCTGCACTCCAGTCTCCAACCTCTGTTTTCTGTATCAGTCCTTCTGCACCCCAGTAACCAACCTCTGCTCTCTTTACAGTCCTTTTTCACCTCAGTCTCCAAACTCTGCTTTCTGCAACCGTCCTTATGCACGCCAGTCTCCAACCTCTGCTCTCTGAAACGATCCTTCTGCACCCTAGTCTCAAAACTCTGCTCACTGCAACAGTTCATCTGAACCCCAATCTCCAACATCTGCTCTCTGCAACAGTTCTTCAGTACCTCAGTCTTAAAACTCTGCTCTCTGCAATAATCCGTCTGCACCCCAGTCTTTAACCTCTAGTCTCTTTTACAGTCCTTCTGTACCTCAGTCTCCAACCTCTGCTCTCTGCAACAGTACTTCTAGACCCCAGTCTCCAAACTCTGCTCCCACCAACGTTCTTTCTGCACCCCAGTATCCAACGTCTGCTCTCTGAAAAAGTTTTTACACTGCAGTCTCCAAACTCTGCTCTCTGCAACAGTCCTTCTACACACCAGTTTCAATACTCTACTCACCCTAACAATCCTTCAGCACCCCAGGCTTCAAACTCTGGTCTCTACATTAGTTCTTTTGCACCCCATTCTCCAATCTCTGCTCTATGTAACAGTCCTTCTGTACCGCAGTCTCAAACCGCTGTTCTCTGTAAGGGTCCTTATGCACCCCAGTATCCAAACTCTGCTTTCTGTATCAGTCGTTTTGCACCAAAGTCTCAAAACTCTGCCCTCTGTAACAGTCCTTCTGCAACTCAGTCTGCAAACTCTTTTCTCTTCAACAGTCCTTCTGCACCCCAGTCTCCATCCTCTGCTCTCTGCAACAGTCCTTTGCACCCCAGTCTCCAACATTTGCTCTCTGCAACAGTCCGTCTCCACCACAGTCTCCAACCTGTGCTCTCTATAACAGTCCTTCTGTACTGCATTCTTCAACCTCTGCTCTCTGTAAGGAAACCTATACACCCGAGTCTCCAACCTCTGCTTTATGTATCAGTCCTTCTGCACCCCAGTCTCCAACCTGTGCTCTGTGTAACTGTCCCTCTGCACCTTAGTCTCCAACCTGTGCTCTCTACTACAGTCCTCCTAGACCCCAGTCTCCAACCTCTGCTCTCTGTAACAATCCTTCTGCACCTCAGTCTCCAACCTCTGCTCTCTGCAACAGTCTTTCTGCACCTGGGTCTCAATCCTCTACTCTCTGTAACAGTGCTTCTACACCTCAGTCTCTAACTTCTGCTCTATGTAAGATCCTTCTGCAACCCTGTCTCCAAACTCTGCTCTCTGTAACAGTTTTTCGGCACCTCACTCTCCAAACTCTGCTCTCTGTATAACACCTTCTGCACCACAGACTCCAACCTCTGCTCTCTGTATCAGTCGTTCTGCACCCCAGTGTTCAACCTCTTCTCTCTGCAACGATCACTCTGCACCACAGTCTCCAACCCATGCTCGCTGCAACAGTTTTTCTGCACCCTAATCTCCAAAATCTGCTCTCTGCAACAGTTCTTCTGTACCTCAGTCTGAAAACTCTGTTCTCTGCAATAATTCTTCTGCACCCGAGTCTCAAACCTCTGCTCTGTGTAACAGTCCTTCTGTACCTCAGTCTTCAACTTCTGCTCTGTATCAGTCCTGCACCCATCTTCCACATCTGCTCTCTATAACTGTCCTTCTTCACCTCAGTCTTCAACCTCTGCTCTGTGTAACAGTCCTTCTGCACCCCAGTGTCAAACTCTGCTATCTGCAAGGATCCTTCTAAATCCCAGTCTCCAACATCAGCTCTCTGCAACAGTCCTTCTGCACCCAAGTCTCCAACATCTGATCTCTGCAACAGTCCTTCTGCACCTCAGTCTGGAAACTCTTCTGTCTCCAATGATCCTTCTGCACCCCAGTCTCCTAAATCTGCTCTCCGTAACAGTCCTTCTGCACCTCAGTCTCCAAACTCTGCTCCACGTAAGATCCTTCTGCAACCCAGTCTCCAACCTCTTCTCTCTGTAACAGGCCTTCTGCACCCCAGTCTCCTAACTCTGCTCTCTGTGTCAGTGCTTCTGCACCCCAGTCGCAAAACTTCTGCTCTTTGTAACAGTCCTTCTACAGCTCAGTCTCCTACATCTGCTCTCTTCAACAGTCCGTCACCACCCCAGATTCCAAATTCTGGTTTCTGCAACAGTCCTTCTACACCCCAGTCTCCAACCACTGGTATCTGCAACAGTCCTTCTGCACCCCAGTCTGCAAACTCTGCTCTCTGTAACAGTCCCTCTTCACCTCACTCTCCAACATCTGCTCTGTATAAGTTCCTTCTGCAACCCAGTCTCCAAACTCTGCATTCTGTAACAGTCCTTCTGCATGCCTTCTCCCATCTCTCCTATCCATAACAGGCCTTCTGCACCCCAGTCTCCAAAGTATGTTCTCTATAAAAATACTTCTGCAACCCAGTCTCAAACCTCTGCTCTCTGTAACACTCCTGCATCACCTCTGTCTACAATTTCTGCTCTCTGTAAGATCCTTCTGAAACCTTGTCTAAAAACTCTGCTCTCTGTAACAGTCCTCTTCACGTCAGTCTCCAAACTATGTTCTTTGCAACACTCCTTATGCACCCCAGTCGCCAACCTCTACTCTCTGTAACAGTCCTTCCGTACTGCAGTCTCCAAAATCTTCTCTCTGTAATGGTCCTTCTGCACCCCAGTCTACAACCTCTACTTTCTGTATCAGTCCTTCTGCACCCCAGTCTACAACCTCTGCTCTATGTAACAGTCCTTTTTCACCTCATATCCAAACTCTGCTATCTGCGACAGTCCTTATTGACCCCAGTCTCCAACCTCTGCTGTCTGCAAAATTCCTTCTGCACCCCAGTCTGCAACATGTGCTCTGTATAACAGTCATTCTGCAGCCAAGTCTCCAACTCTGCTCTCTGCAATGATCCTTATGTACCTCAGTCTTAAACCTCTGCTCTCTGCAAGAGGCCTTCTGCACCCCAGTCTCCAAACTCTGTTCTCTGTAACAGTCCATATCCACCTCAGTCTCCAACCTCTACTCTCTGAAAGACTCATTTTGCACCCCAAACTCCAACATCTGCTCTCTGCAACAGTCCTTCTGAACCCCAGTGTCCAAACTCTGCTCTCTGCAACAATCCTTCTGCACCCCAGTCTTCAACCTCTGCTCTCTGAAAGATCCTTCTGACCCCAGTTTCCAAACACTGCTCTCTGTAATATTCCTTCTCCACACCAGTCTCCAACCTCTGCTTTCTGCAACGGTTCTACTGCACCCCAGTTTCCAACCTCTGTACTTTGCAACACACATTCTGCTCCCCAGGCTCAGAACTCTGCTCTCTGTAAGTCCTTCTGTACCGCAGTTTCCAAACTCTGCTCTCTGTAAAGGTACTTTTGCACGCCAGTCCTCAACCTCTGCTTTCTTTGTCCGTCCTTAAATCCTCAGTCTCCAACCTCTGCTCTCAGAAAAAGTCATTCTGCAACCTATTCTCCAACTTCTGCTCTCTGCAACAGTCCTTCTGAACAAAAGTATCCAACATCTGCTCTCTGAAAAACTTTTTGTGTACCCTAGTCTCCAACCTCTGCTCTCTGCAACAGTTTTTCTGTACTACAGTTTCCAACTTCTGCTCTCTGCAACGAACATTCTGCACCCCAGTCTTCAACATCTGCTCTCTGCAAAAGTCCTTCTGCACCTCAATCTGAAAATTTTGCTCTCTCCAACAATCCTTCTGCACCCCAGACTTCAACATCTGCTCTCTGTAACAGTTCTTCTGCACCTCAGTCTCCAAACTCTACTCTATGTAAGATCCTTCTGCATCACAGTCTCCAAAATTTGCTCTCTGTAACAGTCCTTCTGTACCTCAGTCTCAAACCTATGCTCTCTGTAACAGTCGATCTACACCTCAGCCTGAAACCTCTTCTCTCTGCACGATCCATCAGAACCCCAGTCTCCAACCACTGCTCTCTGTAACAGTCCTCCTGCACCTCAGTCTCCAAACTCTGTTCTCTGTAAGATAATTCTGCCACCCAGTCTCCTAACTCTGCTCTCTATAACACTCCTTTTGAACCCCAGTCTTAAACCTCTGCTCTCTTTAACATGCCTTCTGCACCCCAGTCTCAAAACTCATCTCTCTGCAACGATCATTCTACACCTCAGTATCCAACGTCTGCTCTCTCTACAATCTTTCTGCAAACAAGTCTCCCAACTCTGCCCTCTCTAACAGTCCTTCTGCACCACTTCTCCCAATTCTCCTCTCCGTAACAGGCCTTCTGTACCCCAGTCTCCAAAGTCTGTTCTCTATAACAAGCCTTCTGCACCCCAGTCTCCAACCTCTGCTCTCTGCAACAGTCCTTCTGCACCCCAGTCTCCAACCTGTGGTCTCTGCAACAGTCCTTCTGCACCTCAGTCTTAAAACGCTGTTCTCTGCTATGATCGTTTTGCACCTCAGTCTCCAAACTCTACTCTCTGTAACAGTCCTTCTGCACCTGGGTCCCCAACATCTGGTCTTTGTTAGATCCTTCTTCAACCCAGTCTCCAAACTCTGTGATCTGTAACAGTCCTTCTGGAGCCCTTCTCCACACTCTGCTCTCCGTAACATGCCTTGTCCACCCCAGTATCCAACCTCTGCTCTCTGTAAGAGTCTTTTTGCACCTCAGTCTCCAACCTCTGCTCTATCACCGATCCTTCTGCACCCTAGTCTCAAACGTCTCCTCTCCTCAACAGTCCTTCTGCACCTCTGTCTCAAAATTCTGCTCTCTGCAACAGTCTTTCTTCACCAAATTCTCCAACTTATGCTCTCTGTAACGGTCCCTCTGTACCCCAATTTCCAACCTCTGCTTTCTGTAACAGTCCTTCTGCACCTCAGTCACCGAACTCTGCTCTCTGTAAGAGTCCTGCTTCACTTCACTCTCCAACGTCTGCTCTCTGTTACAGTCCTTCTGCACCTCAGTATGAAACCTCTGCTCTCTGCACTAGACTTCTGCCCCCCAGTCTCCAATCACTGCTCTCTGTAACATTCGTCCTGCACCACAGTCCCCAACCATTCCTCTCTGTAAGATCCTTCTGCAACCCAGTCTCAAACCTCTGCTCTCTGTAGCAGGTCTTATGCACCCCAGTCTCTAAACTCTGCTCTCTGAAACACTCTTTCTGCACGCCAGTCAGCAACCTCTGCTCTCTGTAACGGTCCTTCTACACCCCAGTCTCACATCTCTGCTTTCTGTATCATAATTCTTCACACCAGTCTCCAACGTCTGCTTTGTGTAACAGTCCTTCGGCATCTCAGTCTCCAACCTCTGCTCTCTGCAACAGTCCTTCTACACCCCAGTCTCCAACCTCTGCTCTCTGCAACATTCCTTCTGCACCCGAGTCTCCAACCTGTGCTCTCTGTAACAGTCCTTCTGCACCGCAGTCTCCCACCTCTTCTCTCTGTAATGATCCTTCTGCAGCCCAGTCTCCAATTCTGATCTCTTCAACGATCCTTCTGCACCCCAGTCTCCAACCTCTGCTCTCTGTAACTGTTTTTCTGCCCCTCAGAATCCAACTTCTGGTCTCTGTAACCGTCCTTCTGCACCCCTGTCTCCAACCTCTGCTCTCTGCAAAGATCCTTATGCACCCCAGTCTCCAACATCTGCTCTCTGCAACAGTCCTTCTCCAACCCAGTCTACAACCTCTGCTTTCTTCAACGGTCCTGCTGCAATCTAGTCTCCAAAATCTATTCGCTGCATCAGTTTTTCTACTCCCCAGTCTCCAACCTCGGCTCTCTATAAGAGTCTTTCTGTACCGCAGTCTCCAACCTCTGCTCTCTGTAACTGTCCTTCTGCACCCCAGTCTCCAAAATCTGCACTGTGAAACAGTTCTTCAATAAACCATTCTTCCACCTCTGCTCTCTGTAACACTCCTCCTTTATTGCAGTCTCCGAACTCTGCTCTCTGCAACGGTCCTTCTGCACTCCAGTCTCCAACCTCTGCTTTCTATATCAGTTTTTCTGAACACCAGTCTCCATCCTCTGCTCTTTGTAACAGTCCTTCTGCAACTCAGTCGCCAAATTCTGCTCTCTGCAACAGTTTTTCTGCACTTAAGTCTCCAAAACCTGCTCCCTGCAACAGTCCTTCGTAACCCCATTCTCCAAACTCTGCTATCTGCCACAGTCCTTCTGCACCGCAGACTCCAACCTCTGCTCTCTGTAACAATCCTTCATAATCTCTGTCTCCAACTCTGCTCTCTGCAATGGTCCTTCTCAACCGCAGTCTTTAATCTTTGTTCTTTGTAACAGACCTTCTGCAACCAAGTCTCAAACCTCTGATCTCTACTAAGATCCTTCTGCACCCCAGTCTCCAACATCTGTAATATAAAATAGTTTTTCTGCATCTCAGTCTGAAAACTCGGTTTTCTGCAACGATCCTTCTGCACCCCAGTCTCCAAACTCTGCTCTCTGTAAGAGTCCTTTTCCACCTCAATCTCCAACTCTGCTCTCTGTAAGATCCTTCTGCAACCCTGTCTCCAAACTCCGCTCTCTGTAACAGAAATTCTGCACCCCAGTCTCTAACCTCTGCTCTCTGTCACAGTCTTTCTAGACCCCAGTTTCCAACCTCTGCTCTTGCAACAGTCCTTCTGCAGCCCAGTATTCAACTTCTGTACTCTGTAACAATCATTCTGCACCTCAGTTCCCAAACACTGACGTCTGCAATGGTCCTACTGTACCCCAGTCTATAGCCTCTGCTCTCTGCAACAGTTCTTCTTACATCAGTCTGAAAACCCTGCTCTCTGCAAGGATCTATATGCACCACAGTCTCTAAATTCTGCTTTCTGAAACAGTTATTCTTCAACTCAGTCTCCAACCTCTGCTCTCTGTAACAGTCCTTCTGCACCCGAGTCTCCATCCTCTGCTCTCTGAAATGGTCCTTGTGCCCGACAGTCTCCAACCTCTGTTCTTGGCAACAGTCCTTCTGCACCCAAGTCTCCAAACTCTGCTCTGGGTGTCATTTCTTCTGCACCTCAGACTCCAAACTCTGCTTTATGTAACATCTTTCTGCAACCCAGTCTCCAAACTCTGCTCACTGTAACAGTCCTTCTGAACCCCAGTCTCAACCCTCTGCTCTGGGCAACAGTTCCTTTGTACCGCAGTCTCCAACCTCTTCTCTCTGAAAGATCCTTCTGCACCCCAGTGTCCAAACTCTGATCTCTGTAACAGTCCTTCTTCACCCCAGTCTGCAACCTCTGCTCACTGTAACAATACTTCTTCACCTCAGTCTTCAACATCTGCTCTCTGCAACGGTCCTTCTGCACCCCATTCTCCAAACTTATTTGTCTGCAAGAGTCCTTCAGCATGTCAGTCTCCAACCTCTGCTCCCTGCAAAAATCCTTCTGCACCCCAGTCTCCAACCATTCCTCTCGGCAACATTTCTTCTGCACCTCAGTCTCCAACCTCTGCTCTATGTAAGATCCTTGTGCCACGCAGTCTCCAAACTCTGCTCTCTGTAACTGTCCTTCTGCACCCCAGTCTCCAGCCTCTGCTATGTGCAACAATTCCTCTGCATCCCACTCTCCAATTTGTGTTCTCTGTAAGATCCTACTGCACCCAAATCTCCAAACTCTGATTTCTGTATCAGTCCTTTTTCACCCTAGTCTCCAACCTCTTCTCTCTGCAACAATCCTTCTGCACCCCAGTCTCCAACTTCAGCTCTCTGCAACAGTTCTTCTGGATCCAAATCTATAACATCTACTCTCTAAAACAGTCTTTCTGCATCTCATTCTCCAACCTCTGTACTGTGAAACAGTCCTTCTGTACCCTGGTCTCCAAACTCTGCTCTCTGTAACAGTCTTTCTGTACAGCAGTCTCCAACCTCTGCTCTTTGTAAGGTTCATTCTGGACCCAAGTCTCCAACCTCTGCTTTCTGTATCAGTCCTTCTGCACCCAAGTCTCCAACCTCTGCTCTCTGTAACAGTTCTTCTGCACCTCAGTCTTTAACATCTCCTCTCTATAACAGTCCTTCTGCACCCCAGTCTCCAAACTTTGCCCTCTGTAACAGTCCTTCTACACTCCAGTCTTCAACCTCTGCTCTGTGTAGAAGTCCTTCTGCAACCCAGTTTCCAATCTCTGCTCTCTGCAACGATCCTTCTGCATCCCCGTCTCCAACATCTGCTCTCTGCAACCGTTCTTCTGCACCCAAGTCTCCAACCTCTGCTCTCTGCAACGATCCTTCTGCACACCAGACTCCAACCTGTACTCTCTGCAATAATCCTACTGCACCCCAGTCGCCAAACTCTGCTCTCCCTAACAATCCTTCTGCACCGCAGTCTCCAAACTCTGCTCTACGTAATATTTTTCTGCAACCTAGTACCCAAACTCTGTCATCTGTAACAGCCCTTCTGTACCCAGTCTCCAACCTCTGCTCTCTGTAACAGCGTTCTGCACCCCATTCTCAAAACTCTACTCTCTGTATCAGTCTTTCTGCACCCCAGTCTCCAACCTTTGCTCTCTGTAACAGTCCTTCTGCATGTCAGTCTATAACATCTGCTCTCTATAACAGTCCTTCTGCACTCCAGTCTCCAAACTCTGATCTCTGCAACAGTCCTTCTGCACACCAGTCTCCAACCTCTGCTCTTTGCAATAATCCTACTGCACCCCAGTCGCCTACCTCTGCTCTCTGTAAAAATCTTTCTGCACAAAAGTCTCCAAACTCTACTCTATGTAATATTCTTCTGCAGCCCAGTCTCCAAACTCTGCTCTCTGTAACAGCCCTTCTGTACCCAGTCTCCAACCTCTGCTATCTGCAACAGTCTTCTGAACCTCAGTCTCCAAATTCTACTCTCTGCAAAAGTCCTTATGCACCCATGTCTCCAAAACCTGCTTCCTGCAACAGTCCTTCTTCACCCCAGTTTCCAACCTCTGCTATATGCAACAGTCCTTCTGAACCACAGTCTCCAATCTCTGCTCTCTGCAACAGTCCTTCTAAACTCCAGTCTTCAACCTCTGCTCTGTGTAGCAGTCCTTCTGCAAACTAGTTTTTAATCTCTGCTCTCTGCAATGATCCTTCTGCATCCCAGTCTATAACATCTGCTCTCTGCAATCGTCCTTCTGCACCCAAGTCTCCAACCTCTGCTCTCTGCAATGATCCTTCTGCACACCAGTCTCCAACCTCTGCTCTCTGCAATAATCCTACTGCATCCCAGTCGCCAACCTCTGTTCTCTGTAACAATCCTTCTGCACCCCAGTCTTTAAATTCTGCTCTTTGTAACGGTCTTTCTGCATCTCAGTCATCTAACTCTACTCTCTTCAACAGTTCTTCTGCACAACAGTCTCCAACGTCTTATCTCTGACACAGTTCTTCTCCACTCCAGTCTCCAACCTCTGCTCTCTGTAACAGTCCTCCTGTATTGCAGTCTCCAAACACTGTTGTCTGTAATGGTCCTTCTGCACCTCAGTCCCCAACCTCTGCTTTCTGTAAGATCCTTCTGCAACTAAGCCTCAAAACTCTGCTCTCTATAAAAGTCCTTCTGAAACCAAGCCTCAAAAGTCTTCTCTCTATAACAGTCCTTCTGCAACCCAGTCTCCAAACTCTGCTTTCTGTAGCAGGCCTTTTGCAACCCAGTCTCCAAACTCTGCTCTCTGAAACAGTCCATCTGCACGCCAGTCTCTAACCTCTGCTCTCTTTAACGGTCCTTCTGCACCCCAGGCTTCCACCTCAGCTTTCTGTATCATAATTCTTCAAACGAATCTCCAACGTCTTCTCTGTGTAACAGTCCTTCTTCATCTCAGTCTCCAAACTCTGCTCTCTGAAACAGTCCTTCTGCATCCCAGTCTCCAACCTCTGCTTTCTGCAACATTCCTTCAGTACCCCAGGCTTTAATATGTTCTCTCTGTAACAGTCCTTCTGCAACCCAGTCTCCTACCTCTGCTTTCTGTAACAATCCTTCTGCAGCCCAGTCTCCACCTCTGCTCTCTGCAATGACTCTTCTGCAACTCCGTTTCCAACTTCTTCTGTCTTCAACGATCCTTCTACACCTCACTCTTCAAACTCTGCTCTCTGTAACATTTTTTCTGCACCTCAGTCTACAAACTCTGCTCTCTGCAACAGAACTTCTACACTCCAGTCTTCAAACTCTGCCCTGTGTAGCAGTCCTTCTGCAAACTACTTTCCAATCTATGCTCTCTGCAATGATCCTTCTGCATCCCAGTCTCCAACATCTGCTCTCTGCAACCGTCATTCTGAACCCAAGTCTCCAACCTCTGCTCTCTGCAACGATCCTACTGCACACCAGTCTCCAAACTCTGCTCTCTGCAATAATCCTACTGCACCCCAGTCACCAACATCTGCTCTCTGTAACAATCCTTCTGCACCACAGTCTCCAAAATCTTCTCTACGTAGTATTCTGCTGCAACCCATTCTCCAAACTCTGCTCTCTGTAACAGCCCTTCTGTACCCAGTCTCCAACCTCTGCTATCTGCAAAGTCCTTCTGAACCTCAGTCTCCAAATTCTACTCTCTGCCAAAGTCCTTCTGCACCCATGTCTCCAACACCTGCTCCCTGCAACAGTCCTTCTTCACCCCAGTTTCCAACCTCTTCTATCTGCAACTGTCCTTCTGCACCACAGTCTTCAAACTCTGCTCTCTGCAGCAGTCCTTCTTCACTACAGTCTTCAACCTCTGCTCTCTGTAATTGTTCCTCTGCAACACAGTTTCCAATCTCTGCTCTCTGCAATCATCCTTCTGCATCCCAGTCTCCAAAATCTGCTCTCTGCAACCGTCCTGCTGCACCCAAGTCACCATCCTCTGCTCTCTGAAAGGATCCTTCTGCACACCAGTCTCCAACCTCTGCTCTCTGCAATAATCCTACTGCACCTCAGTCGCCAACCTCTGCTCTCTGTAACAATCCTTCTGCACCGCAGTCTCCAATCTCTGCTCTACGTAATATTCTTCTGCAACCCAGTCTCCAAACTCTGCTCTCTGTAACAGCCTTCTGCATCTCAGTCTCCTAACTCTGCTCTCTGCAACAGTTTTTCTGAACACCAGTCTCCAACGTCTTCACTCTGAAACAGTTCTTCACCACTCCAGTCTTCAACCTCTGCTCTCTGTAACAGTCCTCCTGTATTGCAGTGTACAAACACTGCTGTCTGTAATGGTCCTTCTGCACCTCAGTCCCTAACCTCTGCTTATTGTATCAGTCCTTCTGCACCCCAGTCTCGAACCTCTGCTATCTGCAACAGTCTTCTGCACCTCAGTCTCTACATTCTGCTCTCTGCAAACAGTCCTTCTGCAACCAAGTCTCCAACCTCTGCTCTCTTCAACAGTCCATCTACACCCCAGTCTTCAACCTCTGCTCTCTGTAACAGTCCTTCTGCACCATATTCTCCAACCTCTACTCTCTTTTACAGTCTTTATATACCGCAGTCTCCAACGTCTGCTCTCTTTAACGGTCCCTCTGCACACCAATTTCCAAACTCTGCTTTCTGTAACAGTCCTCCTGCACCTCAGTCACCAAACTCTGCTCTCTGTAACTGTCCTTCTGCACTTCAGTCTCCATCCTCTGCTCTCTGTAACAGTCCTTCTGCACCTCAGTCTGAAACTTCTGCTCTCTGCACGATTCTTCTGCACCCAGTCTCCAACCACTGCTCTCTGTAACAGTCATTCTGCACCTCAGTCACCAACCTCTGCTCTCTGTAAGATTTTTCTGCAACCCAGCCTCAAAACTCTGCTCTCTATAACAGTCCTTCTGCAACCCAGCCTCAAAAGTCTGTTCTCTATAACAGTCCTTCTGCAACCCAGTCTCCAACCTCTGCTCTCTTTAGCAGGCATTTTGCAACCCAGTCTCCAACCTCTGCTCTCTTCAACAGTCCATCTACACCCCAGTCTTCAACCTCTGCTCTCTGTAACAGTCCTTCTGCACCATATTCTCCAACGTCTGCTCTCTTTTACAGTCTTTGTATACCGCAGTCTCCAACGTCTGCTCTCTTTAAGGGTCCCTCTGCACACCAATTTCCAAACTCTGCTTTCTGTAACAGTCCTCTTGCACCTCAGTCACCAAACTCTGCTCTCTGTAACTGTACTTCTGCACTTCAGTCTCCATTCTCTGATCTCTCTAACAGTCTTTCTGCACCCAGTCTCCAACCACTGATCTCTGTAACAGTCGTCCTGCACCTCAGTCACCAACCTCTGCTCTCTGTAAGATCTTTCTGCAAACCAGCCTCAAAACTGTGCTCTCTATAACAGTCCTACTGCAACCCAGCCTCAAAAGTCTGCTCTCTATAACAGTCCTTGTGCAACCCAGTCTCCAACCTCTGCTCTCTTTAGCAGGCATTTTGCAACCCAGTCTCCAAACTCTGCTCTCTGAAACAGTCCTTCTGCACGCCAGTCTCTAACCTGTGCTGTCTTTAACGTTCCTTCTGCACCCCAGGCTCCCACCTCAGCTTTCTGTATCATAATTCTTCAAACAAATCTCCAACGTCTTCTCTGTGTAACAGTCCTTCTTCATCTCAGTCTCCAAACTCTGCTCTCTGCAACAGTCCTTCTGCACCCTAGTCTCCAAACTCTGCTTTCTGCAACATTCCTTCAGTACCCCAGGCTTTAACCTGTTCTCTCTGTAACAGTCCTTTTGCACCCCAGTCTCCCACCTCTGCTGTCTGTAAGGATCTTTCTGCAGCCCAGACTCTACCTATGTTCTCTGCAATGATTCTTCTGCAACTCCGTCTCCAACTTCTGCTGTCTTCAACGATCCTTCTACACCTCACTCTTAAAACTCTTCTGTCTGTAACAGTTTTTCTGCACCTCAGTCTCCAAACTCTGCTCTCTGCAACCATCGTTCTGCACCCCAGTCTCCAAACTCTGCTCTCTGCAATGATCCTTCTGCACCCTAGTTTCCAACGTCTCCTCTCCTTAATACTTCTTCTGCACCCCAGTCTCCAACCTCTGTTCGCTGTAAGGTCCTTCTGCACCCCAGTTTCCAAACTCTGCTCTCTGTAACATTCTTTCTCCAACCCAGTCTCCAACCTTTGCTTTCTTCAATGGTGCTGCTGCAACCCAGTCTCCAACCTCTGTTCTCTGAAACAGTCTTTCTGCTCCCCAATTTCCAATCTCTGCTCTCTGAAACAGTCCTTCTGTACCGCAGTCTCCAACTGCTGCACTCTGTAATTGTCCTTCTGCACCCTAGTCTCCAACCTCTGCTTTCTGTATCAGTCCTTCTGCACCACAGTCTCCAAACTCTGCTATCTGTTACAGTCTTTCTGCACCTCAGTCTCCAAACTATGCTTTCTGTAAGATCCTTCTGCCAGCAAGTCTTCAAACTCTGCTCTCCATAACAGTCTTTCTTCACACCAGTCTCCAACCTCTGCTCTCTGCAACAATTATTCTTCACCCCATTCTCCAACCTCTGCTCTCTGCAACAGTCATTCTGAACCCCAGTCTCCAACATTTGCTCTCTGCAACAGTCCTTCTGCACCTCAGTCTGAAAATTCTGCTCTCTGCAATGATCCTTGTGCACTCCAGTCTCCAAACTCTGCTTTCTGTAACAGTCCTTCTGCACTTCACTCTCCAACTTCTGCTCTCTGCAACAGTTCTTCTGCATCCCAGTCTTTAACATCTACTCTCTGAAACAGTCTTTCTACACCCCTGTCCAAATGCAGAAAAATGAGACCTGAACTATCGCTCACCCTGCAAAAAATCAACTCAAAATGCATTAAAGACCCAGACACTAGACCAAAAATTATGCAGTTTCAAGGAATAAACAAAGTCAATACTCCAACCTACAAGCAGAGGCAATGACTTTCTCAAAAGGATGCTAAAGCTCAAGAGATAACACCAAAAGTTAGCTAATAAGATGGCATCAAATTAAGAAGGTTCTGCCCAGCAAAGGAGACAATTAGAATATGAAGAGAGAAAGGGAGAAAATCTTTATGAGGTGCTCTTCTAATATAGGCTGAATATTCAGAATATTAATAAAAAACTCATAAAACTTAACATCAAACCAACAATTATTAAATAACCCAATTATCAAAAATCCCAATTACTAAATGAGAAACTAAATGAACTAAACAGACACGTCATAGAAGAAAATATGTGAGTGGCCAAAAAATATATGAAAATACTTGCAAGTCAAGACTACCCTGAGATTTCATCTCACTTCAGTGACAAAGGCAACCACCAAGGATACAAACAGAAATGAGTGTGACCAGAAGAGAATTGGAGAGAAAGGAGCACTCTCACCCTGTTGTTTGGCATGTAAATCAGCACAACCACCACGGAAATCGGGATGGAGGCTCCTCAGGAGTAGCCATGGACCACCCTGCGACCCAGCTCTACCTCTGCTTGGTATTTATCACAGTGGATCGAAGTCATCATACTATAATGACACATACATGCCCATGAACCAGCCGAGGTGACATCAGTGGACGAATGGATAAAGAACATCTGGTATATGCACACTGGAATTTCATTCAGCCATAAAGAAGAACGAAATTATGTCATGCTGGAAGATGGATGGATCATAAGAACATTAAGGGAAATAAGCAACTCAGAAAGTTAAGGGCCGTATGTTTTTCCTCTGTTAATGCTAGAGGGGGAATAGGAAGGAAAGTTTGGAAGGGAGTCTCATCATGAAAGTTGAAGGAAGATCAGTAGAGTCAAGGCACCAGGGGAGGAGGTGAGAAAAAGGGAAATATTGGAATGATATTGGCCAAAGTTTACGGTTATTTTGTGTGCATGTTCAAATATGTCTCAGCAAATTCCACCATTATCGACCACTACAATGCACAAATGAAGTGTGAAAAGAAGAGTTTCACATTACATGGGACAGGCACTATTCTAGGAGGGTGCCCATTTTTTCCCATCTATAAATACCACGATCATTTACCACTGTCAAATATCTCTACAGATTCGAATGTTCTGATCACTGCTCAACCACATGCCCTCTTCTTTTTCAGGGTCCCCTTATTCTCACTGAAATCAGGGAGCCCGTTTCAACGATGCCATGTGTTAATGTTTTCCCAGGCTGCCGAGGACAGTGGCTGCGGGTTTCACAAAGATCTGGTGCTGCCTTCTGAACGAATGTCCACGAGGCCTTGGCAAAGGCTGATGCTCCAGGCCCTCCTCCAGATCCAGATGTGAGGCCAGGGAAGGGGTCACATAACACGCCATCCAACATGGTAGAGTGCCACTGTGTTCAATCCCCAGTACTGCAGTAAGTAGGTAAGTAAGTAAGTAAGTAAGTAAATTGATAAATAGAAGTGAAAGCATTTTTTCAAGATGATTTTTAACTCAGGATTGGTTGGAACCACATCTAAATATTTTTTTAGGTCTCTAAGAGGTTAAGTATTTTCTCCCATTTTTTGCATTTCTCTACTTCTTTTTTTACCACAGTGATAGTCCAGGACAAATCACATTTTACAAGTGACATCAGTTGTTTCCTGATCACGATCTGTTTGAAGCAGTGAATGTGATTGGTGGGTGCATTCTGTCTGTATCACTGATACAAAGCCTTGCTCACCATAATGGATGGGCATGTGCATGTGTGTGTGTGTTTGTGTGTGTGTGTGTGTGTGTGTGTGTGTGTGTGTTATTGGTTGTGGGATTGGTCTTGACTGAGAACACTGTCTTATAGTTAGTGGGATGGCAAGTTGGCATCTAAGGCAACATTGATGGCAGAAATCTCAAAAAATATAGCAGGAATCTGCCATCTAAGGCTCAGCAAGCTCAGAACACTTGGTTATCTTAACTGCTATAAATGGAAAGACCCTCACTATTGAGCTTCTCTGAGAGCTGCATCACACTGGGGTGGGAGGAGGGAGCCCATTTCCATAGAGATGTACCCTGTTTCTATGGAGACTCCAGCTAGGCTTCAAGGGGCTGGTGAGATAGTACCAGTGGATGCTGCCAAGCCCTGGGTCATTCTGAAAAGCCTGCTACTTTAGGGGAGGTGTCAGTGTATCAGCCTATGGGGCCGGGACAAGGCTCTGTGAAGCTGTGTCAGGCCTGATTTCTAAGCAAGGTACTTGGCAATAGAAACCTCGGAAAACGTCCCACCCCCCACCATGCCATGGGCCACCAGAGAGCCCAGGTGTGTCTCTGGAAGCCAGGCTTGGGTATGAGCATGGACATCAATGATTGCAGAGTATTAACAATAGGGGACCATAAATCTCTTTCAGGTGAGTGCATACTGAAAACAGAGACATCTGGAGGGAGATAGACTGGGTTTTAGAAAATCATCAGATCTCTAAGTCTAGAACACGCAGATAGACCCACTCATGGAATTGTGCGTGTGAGTCCAAGGAGCAGGGGTCGAAAATTGTGAAACCTGGTTCCCCAGGTTTTAGACACACCTGTTTAGTTTAAAAAAGCGATCTGAGTGCTAAAACAAGATCAAAATGAAGTGGTCTGTATCTGAAGACGTGCTGTGTTGAAGGTGGGAGAAAATCTCTGAAGCCCTCATGGAGAAGGATATGGAGAACTTTAAAGTCCTAGTTGAAGAAGACACGGTAAAGACAACAAATCAGTTTGAGCAGGCTGGCTAGCTGGTGGGATCACTCAGGAAAACAGGAATATTTGAGGAATAGCAGATGTAGAGGAGGCTTTAGTGGATTTGATTTGAGCAATGTTGAATGTGAGTTATCTGTGGGATAATCACTTGGAAATGCCCTTCACAGAGAGCCTAGAACTGCAGGTGTGGATTTGGGAGTCATTGTCTTGAAGGCAACTGTTATAGCAAAGGGTGAATATGAAATCCCCCAGGAGAATAGAGAAAGTAGAGAAGGAAATAGAGAAAGTAGGGATTCTTGTGATACTTGGTGTTCACGAAAATTGTAGTATATGTTTATCCAGAAATGACTAAAAACACCACACTATCTAGTTCAGTTGTAGGTATTTCTTTCTCTAAGTAATTTTCCTAAACAAGAGGTTATCTTATTAGCATTGATTTACAATAAATCAACTTTGAAATGGAGCTGGAAGCTACATGTACTTGACATTTCTTACGGTCTCTGTTTTCTCCCTAACCCTTGGGCCCTGCTGCCAGGGTTCAGGTGGCCGCACCTTTATCTAGCCTGGGAGGCCACCTGGATGGCCAGAGTCTAAATGTTTCAGATTTGCCTGAGCAAGGCCATCTGGGCATTCATGCTCCCGCTGTTGCCCCTTTACTTGGGCAAGGAACCCTCCAGAATGTCCCGGCTCCAGCTGCATCACCTTTGCCAAAGCAAGAAGGCCCTCCAGCCATCCAGACCCCAGCTGTTCCAGCTGTGTCTGATCAAGGCCACCTGGAAATCCAAGTTCCAGCTACCACTTCTTTGCCTGCACAGAGAAACCATGTGGATACTCAGGTTCCTTCCGCCACCTGCCTTCCTTAGCAAGGGCGCCATGTGAACGTTCAGATTCCAACCAGCATGGCGTGGCCCCAGCACAGAAGTTGCTCTGATGTCATGGTTTTAGCCAGCAGCCCTTTGCCCAGGCAAGAAGGCCACCTGTATAGCCAGAACCCCACCAGCATCCTCAGAACTGAACAGGGAGGTGCCAGGGCTGATCAGGGCTCAGCCAGTGTCTGTGTCCAAGCTGTCAACCTCTTGCTGACACATGAGAACAGCTTGGACCATCAGATTCCAGCCAGCATGCCACTTGCTTCGTCACGTCACCTCCCAGACACTCAGGTTCCAGGTACCTCACCTTTACCTGCACATGGAGGCCCCCTGGACCATCTGCTTCCTGCCAGTGCTCCACTGTCTTTACTCCAAGAACCCCCAGACATTCAGGTTCCAGCCACGCCACCCTCGCCCCAGCCACAAGACCTCACGGACACCGGGGACACCAGGAACCAGGTCCTCCCCCATTCGCTCAAGCAGGCAGGCCTTGGGGACGCCCAGGCTCCAGCTGCTTCCCCGCTGCTTCCAGAGCACAGCCTTGTGGACACACAGGCCCCCAAACTCACCCCTTTGTTGGGGCAGCAGAACCCCCTGAACATCCCTGTTCTGGCTCCCACGCCTTTACCTGAGCAAGGAAGCTCTCGGGACGTTCAGAGCCTGGTGCCCACCCCGGTTCAGACCACCATGGTTTTATCCAAACCAGGAGGCCCTTCCATGTCTCTGGATGCCAGGTCAGAGTCTTCAGACTGCACCCCTCCCCACAGCCCCCCGCGCCCCACACGGCAGCTCCTGGGCCCCAATGCAGCTGCCCTCTCAAGATACCTGGCCGCCTCATACATCAGCCAGAGCCTGGCTCGGCGGCAGGGGCCTGGAGGAGAGGCCCCTGCAGGCACCCGGGGTCCCTGGTCTTCCTCTGCCCCCACTTCCAGGGCACCTTCGCCGCCACCCCAGCCCCAGCCCCCACCGCCCCCAGCCAGGCGGCTCAGTTACGCCACCACTGTCAGCATCCAGGTGGGGGGTGGGGGGCGGCTGCGGCCAGCCAAGGCCCAGGTCAGGTTGAACCACCCTGCTCTGCTGGCCCCCACCCAGGAGCCTGTGGGCCTTCGAAGGGCCCAGGGGACTCCTGATGCCCCTTTCCACACATGAGCCATATCAGGCCACCTAAAAGGCGTTTGACCAGATGCCATGTGCTCTCAGGACCCCACCTGGAAGTTCCGACACAGGTCTACAAATGGCTACAGCTGCATACCTGGGATCTGCTTTCATAAACGTCCCTTGCCTTGCTACAGCAGGGGTAGGGAAGAAAAAAAAAAAAAAAGATCAATATGACAATCTCTTTTATAGGTAGATATCTAGATGTTTTCAGAAAAAGAAATAAAATTCCACATAGAAGGCAGTTCCAGCAGATTTTACTGTGGGAAATTGGTACATGGTCTGTGGATGTGTAAAAGGGAAAACTAAACGTAAATGTTCAGGGATTTAAAAATACAATCTCTGACGTTGTGCATACTGCTATTGTAAAGGTCTTAAATATAAAGGTCTGTTCAGGAGGGACAATTTCATGGTGAATTAAAAAATCTCCAAATGTATGTTTATATAATTATATCTGCATATAAGTTTTTCCTTGGTTTTACTGGCTAATTTCTTGTAGGTCACGGATGTGGGGTAGGGTGAAGGATGATATCCAAACAATTTTCTTTATCCTCTATGCTTTTTATTAATGTAGGGCATTAGATTGAATCATCATCATGGTCACCATTAGAATCCATTATTAACAATCATAACTCAAGAATGACACTTTGTGACACAATATGTACTTGCTCCTTAGAATTTATATAATGCAGCATAAGAATTAGATCAACTTAATAGTAAACCATCTGCTCTGCAATAATAATAACCATAATCATCATAATCATCTAGGGCATATTTCATAGAAAAATAATTTGAGTGTGAGTCTTCTTAGATTGCTCAATACACATAAATGCCTGACTTTAAAAACCTTGTTTAATGTAGTTTAAAAGTGGCATGTTTTCTGTAAAAATTAGATTGAATTTCTGATAATCCATTCTATCAAAACTCAGTGAATTTCTTTGAAAAGATGAATTTTTACATACCTGAATCCAATCAGGATTTTTCAAATTGAGTAACGAATAGAGACACACATTAGATAAAAATGCCTAACACTTATTAAATGTCTATAAGACTTTTACATACATTAACTTATTTGGTTTACACAACAAGCTATAAGATAACCTATTATCGCCATTTTACAAAAAAAAAATAATTGAAGTTAATGCACAATATATTAATGCAAGTAGGGAAACATCAATGAATCCCTTTAATTTGCATAATGTACATTAATTTGTACATTTAATATGTATTAACAATTATGATTTAAGAAACCATCTGGACCAGCAGCAGATCAGGCCCAGCGGCTGGTTGTGGGCCGGAGCCGGCCCCACCCCCAGTGCCTGCAAAGTAGGAGAACCGGCGACCCACAGGCAGGTCAGGCCCAGCAATCTACACAGAGACAGAGCTGACACATGCGCCTGCAGGGAATGGGGTCCTGCGACCCACCAGCGGCCTTCTGTGGGGCAGGCCCGTCCCCTTCCCCAGTGCCTGCAAGGTAGGCGGGACTGTGACCACCTGCAGAGCAGGCCCAGGGCTGGTTGGGGCCAGAGCCGGCCCCACCCCCAGTGCCTGCAAGGTAGGAGAACCGGCGACCCACGGGCAGGCCAGGCCCAGCAATCTGTGGACAGACAGAGCTGACACACGTGCCTACAGGGAACGGGGTCCTGCGACCCACCAGCGGCCTTCTGTGGGGCAGGCCTGTCCCCTCCCCCAGTGCCTGCAAGGTAGGCGGGACTGTCACCTCCAGCAGATTAGGCTTAGTGGCCTGCTGAGGGGCAGGACAGTCCCCTCCCCCAGTGCCTGCAAGGTAGGCGGGACTGTGAACACCGGCAGAGCAGGCCCAGCGGCTGGTTGTGGCCAGAGCCGGCCCCACCCCCAGTGCCTTCAAGGTAGGAGAACCGGCGACCCACAGGCAGGTCAGGCCCAGCAATCTGCGGAGAGACAGAGCTGACACACGCGCCTGCAGGGAAGGGGGTCCTGCGACCAACCAGCGGTCTTCTGTGGGGCAGTCCCGTCCCCTCCCCCAGTGCCTGCAAGGTAGGCGGGACTGTGACCACCGGCAGATCAGGCCCAGCGGCTGGTTGCAGGCCGGAGCCGGCACCACCCCCAGTGCCTGCAAGGTAGGCATACCGGGGACCCATCGGGAGGTTAGGCCCAGCAACCTACAGAGAGACAGAGGTGCCCCTCGCGCCTGCTGGGTAGGCGGAACTTTGACCGGCCAGCAGAGCAGACCTAGGGCTCGCCAGCGTGGTAGACAGATCGCACCAATTGGTGGAGGATCACAGCCACCATCTGTCCTGCAAGGGAGACTTTTCAACTACACAAGAGCAATATAAATAAATAGAGGGAAAATTTCAAAAACACAACAGTTTCACCAAGCAGAAAGAAACGCCAGCAGTATGAAAAAACAAGGAAAGAAAGGACCGCAGGCAATGCAGGTCAACTCAACTCTAGAAGAGGTAATAGCTGCAACAGATGGAATGTCAGACAGAGAGGTCAGGATATACATGCTTCAGATGATCTGGAGTCTCAAGGAAGACATGAGACAGCAAAATCAGACAATGAAAGATCACATTGACAAGGAACTTCATAAACAAATCCAGGAAGTAAAAGATCAATTTCACAGGGAGATAGAGGAAATAAAAAACAAACAAATAGAAATCCTCGAAATGCAGGAAGCAATAAACCAACTTAAAAACTCAATTGAGAAAACTACCAGCAGAGTGGATCACTTAGAAGATAGAACATCAGACAATGAAGACAGAGTATTTCAACTTGAAAAGAGCATAGACAGCTCAGCAAGTCTGCTAAGAAACCATGAGCAGAACATCCAAGAAATATGGGATAATATCAAAAGACCAAACTTAAGAGTCATTGGGATACAGGAAGGCACAGAGCTCCAAACCAAAGGAATAGACAATTTATTCAGTGAAATAATACGAGAAAACTTCCCAGACTTGAAGAATGAGACAGAACCCCAAATCCTAGAAGCCTACAGGACGCCGAATGTGCAAAATCATAAGAGATCCACACCTAGACACATTATAATGAAGATGTCCAACATACAGAATAAGGAGAGAATTTTAAAAGCTACAAGAGAAAGGAAGCAGATTACATTTAGGGGTAAACCAATCAGGATAACAGCTGATCTCTCAACACAGACTATAAAAGCTAGAAGATCCTGGAATAACATATTTCAAACGCTAAAAGAAAATGGGTTCCAACCAAGAATCGTGTATCCGGCGAAATTAAGCTTCAGGATGGAAGATGAAATTAAAACATTCCATGATAAACAAAAGTTAAAAGAATTTGCAGCTAGAAAACCATCTCTTCAAAAAATCCTAGGCAAAACACTACAGGAAGAGGAAATGGAAAACAACAATGAAAACCAACAGTGGGAGGTAGGACAGTAAAGGGGGGGAAAAATCAAAGAGAAAAACAAATCAGGTTTAACAGCATTAATAAACAAATATGGCTGGAAGAACAAACCATATCTCAATAATAACCCTAAATGTTAATGGCTTAAACTCACCAATTAAGAGACACAGGCTAGTTGAATGGATCACAAAACAAAATCCAACAATATGCTGCCTACAGGAGACGCATTTGATAGGAAAGGATATACATAGACTGAAGGTGAAAGGTTGGGAAAAATCATATCACTCATATGGACTGCGGAAACAAGCAGGAGTGTCCATACTCATATCAAATAAAATAGATTTCAAACCAAAGTTAATCAAAAGGGATAAAGAAGGACACTACATACTGCTCAAGGGAACCATACACCAACAAGACATAACAATCATAAATATATATGCCCAAAACAACGGTGCTCCTGCGTTCATCAAGCAAACTCTTCTCATGTTTAAGAGTCTAATAGACCACCATACAATAATCATGGGAGACTTCAACACACCTCTCTCACCACTGGACAGATCTTCCAAACAAAAGTTGAATAAGGAAACTATAGAACTCAATAACACAATTAACAACCTAGACTTAATTGACATATAAAGAATATACCACCCAACATCAAGCAGCTACACTTTTTTCTCAGCAGCACATGGATCCTTCTCAAAAATAGATCATATATTATGTCACAGGGCAACTCTTAGACAATATAAAGGAGCGGAGATAATACCATGCATCTTATCAGATCATAATGGAATGAAACTAAAAATCAACCATAAAAGAAGCAAGGAAAAATCATGCATCACTTGGAGAATTAACAATAGGTTACTGAATGATCAATGGGTTTTAGAAGACATCAAGGATTAAATTAAAAAATTCTTAGAGTTTAATGAAAACACAGACACAACATATCGGAATCTATGGGACACATTGAAAGCAGTTCTAAGAGGAAAATTCATTGCTTGGATTTCATTCCTTAAAAAAAGAAAAAACCAACAAATAAATGATCTCATACTTCATCTCAAAATTCTAGAAAAAGAAGAGCAAAACAACAGCAAAAGAAGTAGAAGGCAAGAAATAATTAAAATCAGAGCTGAAATTAATGAAATCGAAACAAAAGAAACAATTGAAAAAATTGACAAAACGAAAAGTTGGTTCTTCGAAAAGATAAATAAAATTGACAGACCCTTAGCCATGCTAGCGAAGAGAAGAAGAGAGAGAACTCAAATTACTAGCATAATGGATGAAAAAGGCAAGATCACGACAGACACTTCAGAAATACAGAAGATAATCAGAAATTATTTTGAATCCTTATACTCCAATAAAATAGAAGATAGTGAAGGCATCGATAAATTTCTTAAGTCATATAATCTGCCCAGATTGAGTCAGGAGGATATAGACAACCTAAACAGACCAATATCAATTGAGGAAATAGAAGAAACCATCAAAAGATTACCATCTAAGAAAAGCCCAGGACCGGATGGGTTTACAGCAGAGTTTTACAAAACCTTTAAAGAGGAACTAATACCAATACCTTTTCAGCTATTTCAGGAAATAGAAAAAGAGGGAGAACTTCCAAATTCATTCTACGAGGCCAACATCACCCTGATTCCGAAACCAGACAAAGACACTTAAAAGAAAGAAAACTACAGACCAATATCTCTAATGAACCTAGATGCAAAAATCCTCAATAATATTCTGGCAAATCGGATACAAAAACATATCAAAAAAATTGTGCACCATGATCAAGTAGGATTCATCCCTGGTATGCAAGGATGGTTCAATATATGGGAATCAATAAATGTTATTCACCACATCAATAGACTTAAAAATAAGAACCATATGATCATCTCGATAGATGCAGAAAAAGCATTCGACAAAGTACAGCATCCGTTTATGTTAAAAACTCTCGAAAAACTAGGGATAACAGGAACATACCTCAACATTGTAAAAGCAATTTATGCTAAGCCTCAGGCTAGCATCATTCTGAATGGAGAAAAATTGAAGGCATTCCCTCTAAAATCTGGAACAAGACAGGGATGCCCTCTCTCACCACTCCTGTTCAACATAGTTCTCGAAACACTGGCCAGAGCAAATAGACAGTCGAAAGAAATTAAAGGCATAAAAATAGGAAAAGAAGAACTTAAGTTATCACTATTTGCAGATGACATGATTCTATACCTAGCAGACCCAATATGGTCTACAAAGAAACTGTTAGAGCTAAAAAATGAATTCAGCAAAGTGGCAGGTTATAAAATCAACATGCATAATTCAAAGGCATTCCTGTATATCAGCGACAAATCCTCTGAAATGGACACGAGGACAACCACCCCGTTCACAATATCCTCAAAAAGAATAAAATACTTGGGAATCAACCTAACAAAAGAGGTGAAAGACTTATACAATGAAAACTACAGAACCCTAAAGAGAGAAATTGAAGAAGACCTTAGAAGATGGAAAAATATACCCTGTTCATGGATAGGCAGAACTAACATCATCAAAATGGCGATATTACCAAAAGTTCTCTATAGGTTTAATGCAATGCCAATCAAAATCCCAACGGCATTTCTTGTAGAAATGGAGAAAGCAATTATGAAATTCATATGGAAGAATAAAAGACCCAGAATAGCAAAAACAATACTAAGCAGGAAGTGTGAATCAGGTGGTATAGTGATTCCAGATTTCAAACTATACTACAGAGCAATAGTAACAAAAACAGCATGGTACTGGTACCAAAACAGGCGGGTGAACCAATGGTACAGAATAGAGGACACAGAAACCAACCCACAAAACTACAACTTTCTTATATTTGATAAAGGGGCTAAAAGCATGCAATGGAGGAAGGATAGCATCTTCAACAAATGGTGCTGGGAAAATTGGAAATCCATACGCAACAAAATGAAATTGAATCCCTTTCTCTCGCCATGCACAAAAGTTAACTCAAAATGGATCAAGGAGCTTGGTATCAAATCAGAGACAAGGCATCTGATAGAAGAGAAAGTTGGCTACGACCTACATGCTGTGGGGTCGGGCTCCCAAATTCCTCAATAGGACACCCATAGCACAAGAGTTAACATCTAGAATCAACAAATGGGACTTACTCAAACTAAAAAGTTTTTTCTCAGCAAAAGAAACAATAAGAGAGGTAAATAGGGAGCCTACATCATGGGAACAAATCTTTACTCCTCACACTTCAGATAGAGCCCTAATATCCAGAGTATATAAAGAACTCAGAAAATTAGACAATAAGATAACAAATAATCCCATCAACAAATGGGCCAAGGACTTGAACAGACACTTCTCAGAGGAGGACATACAATCAATCAACAAGTACATGAAAAAATGCTCACCATCTCTAGCAGTCAGAGAAATGCAAATCAAAACCACCCTAAGATACCATCTCACTCCAGTAAGATTGGCAGCCATTACGAAGTCAAACAACAATAAGTGCTGGCGAGGATGTGGGGAAAAGGGTACACTTGTACATTGTTGGTGGGACTGCAAATTGGTGCAGCCAATTTGGAAAGCAGTATGGAGATTTCTTGGAAAGCTGGGAATGGAACCACCATTTGACCCAGCTATCCCCCTTCTGGGTCTATTCCCTAAAGACCTAAAAAGAGCCTGCTACAGGGACACTGCTACATCGATGTTCATAGCAGCACAATTCACAATAGGAAGACTGTGGAACCAACCTAGATGCCCTTCAATAGACGAATGGATAAAAAATGTGGCATTTATACACAATGGAGTATTACTCTGCATTAAGAAATGACAAAATCATAGAATTGGGAGGGAAATGGATGGCATTAGAGCAGATTATGCTAAGCGAAGCTAGCCAAGCCCTAAAAAACAAATGCCAAATGTCTTCTTTGATATAAGGAGAGTAATTAAGAACAGACTAGGGAAGAAGAGCACAAGAAGAAGACCATCATTAAACAGGGTTTAGAGGTGGGAGGGAAAGGGAGAGAGAAGGGAAATAGCATGGAAATGGAACGAGACCCTCAGGTTTATACAAAATTACATACAAGAGGAAGTGAGGGGAAAGGGAAAAATAATACAAGGGGGAGGAATGAATTGCAGTAGTGGGGGTAGAGAGAGAAGAGGGGAGGGGAGGGGAGGGGAGGGGGGATAGTAGAGGATAGGAAAGGCAGCAGAATACAACAGACACTAGGATGGCAATATGCAAAGCAATGGAAGTGAAACTGATGTGATTCTGCAAGCTGTATAAGGGGCAATATGGGAGTGCATAACCCACTTGAATCAAAATGTGAAATATGATATATCAAGAACTATGTAATGGAGGGGTAAGACAAGATAATACAAATGGAAGAAATGATTTACAGTAGAAGGGGTAGAGAGAAAAGGGGAGGGGAGGGGAGGGGAGGGGGATAGTAGAGAATAGGACTGACAGCAGAATACATCAGACACTAAAAAGGCAATATGTCAATCAATGGAAGGGTAACTGATGTGATACAGCAATCTGTATACGCGGTAAAGTTGGGAGTTCATAACCCGCTTGAATCAAACTGTGAAATATGATGTATTAAGAACTGTGTAAGGTTTTGAACGACCAACAATAAAAAAATAAATAAAATTAAAAAAAAAGAAACAAAAAAGAAATTGACTCATAAAAGTTATCATGTAATAAATCTTATTTGTAGTGATACTTTGTTACCTGATGATAATACCATATATTAGTAAACTGTCTTATTATCTTCAATGCCCAGACATTCTTGTCTTTGGTTCTAATAATTCATATCACATGATTAATAGGCCAACACAGCTTTCATTAAAATTCCAAATCTCAGGGCCTTAAGAAGCTTAAAGTATTTAAATTTCAATAGAAAGTCGGTGCTTCAGTTAAGCACAACTAATTTTAAAATCTAAATATAAACAAAATAAAATAAATAAGTCTAGAGTCTTAAAAGAAGAACTTTTCTTTTTTCTTTTTTTTTTTTTTTTTTTTTTTGCTTTGGCAATAAATGAAATGTTTTGCTGACTAACCTTAGGGATTCATTTCCTCAAACGAAAAAATAAAATGGGCATGACCAAAACGAGGAAGAATGGTGGTGTGATCATGAAAACCCTTATGCACATCAGGGAAACAATGATTCCTATTTGATCTCAATAGCACAAGCAATGAATAAAATTTTTAAATCCAATTTTCATGTAGCCCAGTAAATTGCTTAACACACACACACACACACACACACACACACACACACAAACAGACACACACACACACACACAGTACAAGGTCAATTTATACAGAAAAAATATCTGAATGCTTTCAGGTGCTTGTGGCAATGTGAATTTATTACTGTGAAATCTATGAGCTATCTGGCCTGGCCCAGAGTTGTCCTCATATCCTTCCATGTGGTGTGGGTGCTTGGAGCCTAGGGAAAGATCAGAGGTCATTGTGCAGAAAAGTTAGCCTCAGTCAGTGAGTTCCAAGTGTTCCCAGTGATGCTGGTCCAAGGACACACTTTGGGGGAGGCTGGGCTCTTTCACCTAACATGCAGGGATGCCCTTACCGCTAACTGGTAGGTTTAAAATCTTAACAAATTCAACAGGAAAAAGCCTCCCATCTGTCTTGGAGATTCAGCCCTCAATTCAGCAGTTAACATCTCTTTCAGTTTTGTTTTTTGGGGGCTGGGGTGTAGGTGGGCAGTTACCAGAGATTGAACTAAGGGGCTTGACTACTGAGCCACATCCCCAGCCCTATTTTATATTTTATTTATAGACAGGGTCTCACTGAGTTTCTTCGTGCCTTGTTTTTGCAGAGGCTGTCTTTGAACTCACTATCCTCCTGCCTCAGCCTCCTGAGCTGCTGGGTTACAGGCGTGCACCACTTTGCCGGCTCTTTCAGTTCTTTTTATTTCACCTGTGCTTCTTCTAGCATAAAGGAGAAAGGGAAGACAAATTATTACATATTATGATATGTCAGAGCCTTCTAGTTATAAAATTCTTCGAAATAAAAAAATTCTCTTTTTCATTTAGGATTTTATAATTTCTTTTCTTGGTAGTGGTTAGTTTCAATTCAAACCAATTTTTTTTCCTATACAGGGTCTAATTTAGTCCTAAGCCAGATCTACTAAGAAACCCAAAGAGGATAAGATATGATCTCTGTCCTGCTGCGCCCCTTCCCTGACTCAGGCAATGGCAAGGCCCTACTGAGGTGGATGGCGCAAGGCGTCCATCCTCTGGAGGAGCGCAGTATGTTTCTGAGAATTGGCTGATTTGTTTTTGTATTCCTTTAAGAAGTATAGTTTTGATTTCTCATATGACCATTAAGTATAAAGGAAAAATCATGAGTTTCCCAATTAATGCAACTACTTCTAAAGCATAGATCTGTTTGCTCTAAATGCCATGAATCAGCTGTGGAGTTTAAATTGTTAATGTCTAAAGAAAAACTTCCTGTATTACTGTCAATGAAGTTTTTGAGAAATTAAATTAAAATCTAGAGAAGGAAAATTAATGTTAAGTAGATAGATTAGTGCTTAGTACTGGGCAACTTGTTCTTGTTCCTGTGCACAATGGTTTGTGCTTTTACTTTTGTTTGATTACAAGTAATAACAAATCAAATACTTGCCGTAACCATGGCACCGGTTCCAGTCAGTAAGTCAAGAAAGAATAGTCAAGGTATAGGCCAATAGTTTGGGACATTTGTAACTATTATTAAAAGTTAACTAAGCAGAAAGAGCTCAAAGCAAAACTCGAACTGAAAGTACAAATGCTTGCTTATGCATAAGCCAAGATACGTTCTTCTATTTTAATTGTAGCTATGTAATATTTTGTTTTGTTTGAATAATGATTTCTGTTTTGTAACCACAAAGTACTGTAAGCCTGCCAAAATGAAAAGTATATATGATCAACTTCACAAGTAAAGATTGGGATCAACACCTTCACTTTGGTGTCTGTGTTGTTTCTCCACCCCCTCTTTCGCCGACTCCTCACCATCCATTCGTCTCCTGAGACCCCCTGTTGGAGCTGGTCTCAGACACTGTCTTTAAACCAACTTACAATCTAATGGGAAGATGAACTCAATATGTGCAGGAAACTTGGTAACAATTCTATGTAATCTACAAATTATCATTATTTTCCCTTAGTGTTTGCTTGGGCAGCTCTGGGAATGGAGCACTTAATACTTGTCAAAGCCCCTCATTCCATCTTGAATATGCGCTCCTCCAGGTTCTTGTTGGGCCTCTCTATTGTGTTCTAAACACTAGGGCAACACGTTGTGTAAATGTGCACTCAGTAAAGGTTTGAAGAATGAAGAAGGTCTGTCAAGTACATCCATGGAGCAGAGTTTTTAAAAGATTCTTTAAAGACGGTACTGTGTGGGACCTAAAGGATCTAACAGAGACTTGACAGAGGCGAGAGGAAATTTGTGTTCAGTGGTTCTGGTGCAGATATCTTGCTGAGAAAAATAAAGCCTCTGTGGGCATAAGTGAGGCAGCATAGCCCAAAGGCTTCTGAGAAACTCAGTGTCTCCTGTCTCCTAAACATATCCCTTATGGAGACCATCGGCTCAGTTCCCACAGAACAAGCAGCTCTGCAACTTTCTTTCCCAATCAGTCATCTCAAAGTCAGGTGACCGAGAATGAAGTCACTTATGAGTGACCCCAAAATATAATATTTCTAAAGGAGGGGTGTTGTGTATAAAGTAGATTACTCACAAGCTTCAGGGATTTATTACAGTTAATAAATTGCTTGCAACTCCCCTGCCCAAGCATCTAGGTGTTGTAAGATAAAGATGGAAACCCTTAGTTAGTGAATGAATACGTTTCTAAACATAACTTCTTCTACAATAATGATTTTTATTTAAACATATATTTTGGTAGGTCTATTGTTATGCTATATTGTATCATAATGGGAATGTGTCCCTATACTTTCTCCCTAAAAATTATTCCTTTCTGTCCTGCTCATCAAAAGCAGAGGATTAACACTTAGCATTACCTATTTTTTTACCATAAGTAATTTTCCACACACATCATCTCACTTAAGGAATTTAGGCATCCCAGGGTTTCTGGTTATGTTTTGGGTTTTCTTCCAGTACTGGAGGCATCATGCTAAATCCCTCAGGTTTTGTGATAACCTCTGAAGTTATTTCTACTCTGGCAATACAAGTAGTATTGTGGAAACTTAGACACATAGAGAAAAGGTGTTACGATAGGTCATTACATAAATGCCTCAAAATGGTAATGAAAATATGTACAATATTCTGTAATATGTTTTTAAGGTGTAGGTATCTCCTGATTCTGGAATAGTGTTTTTGAAAATTGTGATGGTAAATAAACTACTTACCAGCAACTCTCACAGAGAGGAGTAGATTTCTGGTTTTTGTGTGGCCCTTGCTGCTCTCCATACTAGCACCTGGGCTGCAAAGAAAGCTCTTGGTAAAACACTGCTGTTGGTCTCCATTAACCAGAAAATGGACCTGTTATTCTTAGAGTTGCCTGTCGCATATCTGTGGCCTCATGAAGGAGTCAAAATCCTCTGATCTCTCACAATTCATTTTCCTTTGATGGACATTTATAGAAGTCTGGGGCCGACCTGTTGGGAATATTCATGGAGCCTTTTCTCTGCTGCTGCTCTGGGACTCCTCAGTGTGCAAACACAACTCAAGGGCAACGGCTTGAGTTCAACTGCAACAATGGAGAGCAGTTAATTTGCTGTTGGATTCATTAATGTCTTGGCAATGACCTGTTCCCAGCATGCAGTGAGAAGATCAGCATCCTCTCTCTTCTGGAATGTGGGTGAGCGAAGTTCAGAGTGAGATTTCTGCTAAGAAGTTGTGGGTGGCTGAAACCTCAAGACTGCCTTCCCTTCCCGCTAGGGAAAGAAGGGCTCAGGGTTGGTGTACACTTATTGGGATGGATTTCACACGGCATATGAAGTTTTTCCTTCATGTTACATACTTTGCCAGATGGACAGATATCAGAAGCCACAATATTAAAAGCATCCCTACTATCTTCAGCTGATCCACTCTTGCTAAGGGCTGATCCTTTACCAAACCCTGTATGAGTTTGTGCCCCTTAATTTTATGATCCTGATGATGCTCATGACCTGGTGAAGAAATTGTTTGCTATGGAGTTTAAAAGTAGGGGGAAAAAAGTGTCATCAAACAGCTCTTTCGGGCACAGATGGAGAAAAGACAACAAGCTTAAAAGTCTTGTAGTATTTTACTGCACAAAAATAAAAATAAAAAGTATTAGATAAAGAGGTAAGTCTCTAAAACTTAAAATTTCCCATAATACAATGGGGTTTTCCTCATGCTTAGGAGAGACACATTAACAGTACACCTAAAAGATCTTAGAATGATTAGCCATCAGGGAAAGGCAAAGCTAAAGCACATTTGATTAAGCACTTCACACTTTCCAGGGTCGTCACAATAAAAGGAATGGTAATTATGTGTTGTTAAGGGAGTGAGGAAATCAGAAGCTTTATTCACCACTCTTAATAATAAGGTAAGCTGGTTCCACTGGTCTGAAAATGATCTGGAACTTCTTCAGAAAGTTAAATATGGAGTTAACGATACACCTCTTCCACACCTAATTACAAACTCAAGATAAATAAAATGTTGTCCACCAATGATTTGTACATGAATGTTCATATAATGTTCATATTATATATAATGTTTATATTATATATACAAATCTTATTCATATTAGTAAAAAAGTTAAAATGACCATGCAGGTCTGTAATCTAGCTACTGAAGAAGCTGAGGCAGGAGGATCACAAATTCAGGGACAACCTGGGCAAATTTACAAGACCCTGTCTCAAAACAAAAATTTTTAAAAACGGTTGGGCTTTGGCTTAGTGGTAGAACATTGTTTTGTGTACAGGAGGCTCCGGGTTATATCTACAGTACGACACCCACACAGACACAAAGTAAAAATTACTATCCAGTGGGAAATGAACAAAGAAATGTGGCATTTTCATAAGATGGAAATCAGTCACAATAAGGAGGAATAAACCAAAATACTTATACAAGCTGCAATATAACTGAAAATTGCTAACATCCTAAGTGAAAGGAGTCAGATCCAAAAGACGTATATGGTATTACTTCATTAAAAATATCCACAGAAACTCGAGTGTATACATGGGTCTTTCCACATATGAAGGAGAAACACAGAAATGGTGTTTATTTAAAACTTAGAATCAAGATTCATTAGGAAAATGCAAGTCAAAGTCACATTGCACATAGCACTTCACATTCACTAGTGTTGGCAAGAGCTGCAATATTGGGGGAAAGGAGATTAACTGCTTTGGTTATAGGCTTTTTTTGAAGAGAAAAGTAATAAAAATATTCTGAAATACCTGTGGATTAGAGAACCCAGGTGAGGTCACAATGTGTCACATACTTAGCACAGTGTGCTTCCCCTGGTTGGAGGGGCAACACAGTGGTCATGAGACACTGTGTATAAAAAGAGTGCTCTTGTAATTGCCTCTGAAGAGTTCACATATTTCTACAACTAAGACATTTCCTAGAATGAAACCATCATCTAGTTCTAATCTCACTATACACTGTGTCTCCCAGCAAGCTTCCTCAGGGCACTCTGGAGCTCATTCCTTCTCAGGCTGTGAATGATGGGCTTCAACATTGGAGTCACCACACAGAAGAGCACAGAGACCAGGGTGTCCGTTTCCAGCCTTCTCTGGGAAAATCATAGTGGAAGTTGGCTGTTTTACAGAAGACCACCACGACAGTGAGGGGGGACGCACAGGTGGAGAAGGCCTTCTTCCTGCTCTGGGCAGAGGAAATCCCCTGGACGGCCACCATAATGAGTGCGTAAAAGCCTGCAGTGAAGAGGCAGGGGCTCAGGCCCATGGTGGCACTGACAACGTGGAGCACAGACTCGTTGACAGAGGTGTCTGAGAAGGAGAGCTTCAGGAGCAATGGGGTGTCACAGAGAAAGTGGCTGATCTGGTGGGGCCCACACAGAGTGAGTGTGATGGCCAGCACCGTGTGTGTGACCAAATTAACAAGCCCACACAGCCAGAACCCAGTCACCAGGCTAACACAGACCTGGCTAACACAGTCATACTGGCCACACAGCCAGTAAAAAGCCTTCTGTGCCAGCACTTGTCACCAAGAAGAAAATCTGGAAAAGGCAGCCCTCATTAGAAATGGCCTTCTTCTCCAAGAAGAAGTTCACCAGCATTACTGGGAGAGTGGTGGATGTGTAGCAGACATCCAAGAAGCTCAAATTGCTGAGGAAAAAGTACATTGAAGTGTGGATAGCAGGACTGACCTTGGTGGCCACTATTATGAGCATGTTCCCCAGGAGAGTGGTCAGGTAAATGACCAGAAAGAGTAGGAAGAACCAGCACTGTAGGTTGGAGTGGTTGGAAAATCCCAAGAAGAGGAATTCAGTGACAAATGATTGATTGCTCATTTCCAATGTTGTCATAGCTACAAAACAGAGAAAAAGAGACCATGATGAAAATGGACTGAGAGCACCCAAACAGGCTTGTTAATCTGCAGCAACATGGCAAATAATATCGAATGAAAAGCAGCCTGGAGACTGATAACCTTTGGGACTGGTCTCAGGGAATCAGACCCATTAAGCCGCACACATTTGCATGGGTGATGGTGGGTGGGAGTAACCAGAGAATTGCTAGAAGCCAACAGAAAGCCATTCGACCTCATCATGGTGTGAAGTCATTTCTCACTGTCTCAGTAATCTCTGTCTCCTGTTGTCCTTTTATGTAAACATAGGATTTTTGGAGAAGTTCATTTTCATTGCAAATGTTAAGAAAAAAATTTACAAAGCAGAGTCATCATCTGCAGAAGCAGTCGGTGTTGCCTTCAGTGTTTTCCAATGTAGAGTTTTTCTCATTTTACATAAATCTTGATCTCTGTGTTCTGAAAGGCAGAAGTTAACTATTCCTGTACAATGCTGAAATTATTAGGGCCAGAGCAAAATAGAGGAAAGAAGTTGATGAAGTGGGGTTGGACTGGCTATCTTAAGTATACAGGGAAGATCAGTGGAGTAGAAGGAAAATGAGAGGGCGGAGAGGTTTGGGAAATGAGGAAATGTGAAAGGTTTTTACGCAGATCATGTTATGTGCACATGGACGTCTAAAACAGGGGACTGCACCTGTATGTATACGTAGAAAGCACCAGTCAGAAATTAACAGATAAATGACCCAAAGAAAGATCAGTAGAGAAAGGAGAATGGGGCCGGGAGAGGGAGGGAGATGGGGGGTGGGGACTGAATGGAGTAAATCAGATTCCATGCACGTAGGATCTTTTTCAAATCAACCCAACTTCTATGTATAACTATTATGCTCTAATAAAAAATTTAAGAAGATGACATGATCCTAAGAGCAAAGAGTAAGATTTGAATTCTTCTTGACCTATTTGTATACCTTTAATTTCTTTCTTTTGTCCAATGGCTCTGGCAATTTCAAAGATGAAGTTGAATAGAAGTGGTGAAAGAGGGGGCACCCTTTCTGCTTCCAGTTTTTAGAGTGAATGCTTTCAACCTTTCTCTACGTAGAATGATGCTTCCTTGGGTTTAGCATAGATAGCTTTTACAATGCTTTTACAAAGTTCCTTCTGTTCCTAGTGTTTCTACTGTTTTGACAGGTAGTTGTGCTATATTTTGTTAAATGCTTTTTCTGCATCTATTGAGATGATCAATAAACTTACATATCTCTTAAATAAACTTAATCTCTCCCCTATTGCTAAACATTCAGATCATCTCCAGTCCTATAAATATTTTAATGAACATTTTCCTACATAAACATATGTGACCATTATGAATTATCTCTTCAGAATAAAATATAATCTGACATAAAAGAATTTGTTGTGCAGTTTCTATTTAAAACTAGCTCATAGGAGACATTATATTAAGTGAAATAATTAATTATATTAAGTGGAGTAGAAGGAGAATGAGAGGGCGGAGAGGTTTGTGAAATGAGGAAATGTGAAAGGTTTTTACGCAGATCACATAAAGAGAAATAGCAGTTTTTCACTTCTTTGTGGAAGCTAAAATGTTGATCTCAGAGAAGTAGGGAGTAGATCGGTGGTTATTGGAGCCTGGGAGAAAATCACATAAATCATTGTGAGTCTGATTTCTCAAAGACACATGTGAAGGGATGCCTGAAACATGCCCTCTGAGTGTGGTCTTTAAAAAAAAATAAGAGTAGACTTCTAACAGGGTCCTCAGAAAATCTCTCTTCTCTCCTCAGTGGGCAGCAGGAGGTCCATGGGTCTGGCTGCCTAGGAGCTTGTTGTGGTGTACAAATGGGCAGGACCAGGACGGCTGGAGAATCTCATTACTCACTGGTAGACCACATTCTAGGTGAGGGCAGGCTGCAAACAGGCCATCCAGAAGGAAATGGCTTGAGCTATGAAAATGACAGAATCTGTGGATTTAGGAAACGGGTGTGGGTCCAATCCACTCATAACACCTACTCCCTGGGTCAGTCCACGGTTGCCACAGTTACCACAGGCCTGACCAGAACAACCCGGAGGGGGAGATGCACTCTGGCCTCCTGGATTGGAGGTTTGGTCTGGGGCCAGCTGACCCATTGCAGCCTGCCTGAGATGAGGTGGGATGCCGAGGTGGAAGGGAACAAAGGGGGATGCATCCCTAGCTCATGGCAGCCAGAAGGTTGGTGAAGGGGAGGGGACAGGAGGAGACAGTTCGCAGGGGACAAGATGTGATTCCCCAGGGCATGTCCCCAGCCACACTCCACCTGCCCACACTTCTCTCAGTACAGTGGGCCTTTCAGATAATTAACCCACAAAATGGATGGATCCACAGATTAGGTCACACGTCTCACAGTCTAATCATTTCACCTCTGAACACTGCTACTGTGGCTGACCCTGAGCTTTTGGTGGGGGGGATACCTTATTTTGAAGCCATAATAGTCTCTACAGTCCATGTGCTTTTGTTAGAGTACCTTCATGTAGTCAGGGAGAGTAATCGGGTGCCAAAACAAGATTAAAAGGAAATATCTGGTAACTGAAGATGTGACATTTGGAGCTTGGGAAAAAGCTCTGAAGAGGAGCCCTGGGTGGAGCACTTTTAAGTCCTGCTGACGAGGACACAAGAGGGCACCTGGTCTGTGGGGTAGCTGAGTGGCAGTGGGATCACTCATTAAAACATAAATAAAAATGAGAAGAGCGTGTCTGGGGAGAGGAAAGGAGGAAAGGTTGTTGGGCCTGGAGTCTGGATACCTGCGGGGTCTCCCCAAGGAGATTCCAGGAGGCAGCGGGAAAGGTTCCCAGGAAGTAGGCCTGGGAGTCATGGCTTAGAGTGACTGTGAAAGTCACAGGTGCTCACAAAGCCAAAAGAGAGCAGGGTGAGGAGAGAGGGCCTGATGGACTGTGCGGAAAAGAAGGTGTCCAGAAGGAGGCTTACCAGCTATCAGTAATCATTCTGCACAACAGTGTCAAAGCTCTGCTCTCTGTACCAGGCCTTTTTCACCCCAGTCTAAAACCTCTGCTCTCTATAACAGTCTTTCTGCACCCCAGTATACAACCTCTGCTTCCTGCAGCAATTCTTCTCCACCCCAGTCTCCAAGTTCTGCTCTCTGAAACACTCTTTCTGCACCCCAGTCTAGAACATCTGCTCTCTGCAACAGTCCTTCTGCACCTCAGTCTGAAAACTCTGCTCTCTGCAACAATCATTCTGCACCCCAGTCTCCAACCTCTGCTCTCTGTAACAGTCCTTCTGCACCTAAGTCTCCAAACTCTGCTCTCTATAATATCCTTCTGCACACCAGTCTCCAAACTGAGATATCTGTAACAGGCCTTCTGCACCCCAGTCTCCAACCTCTGCTCCCTGCAAGAAAACTTCTGCACCCCAGTCTCCAAGTTCTGCTTTCTGAAAGAGTCCTTCTGCACCCCACTCTCAAATATTTACTCTCAGCAACAGTCCTTCTTCACCTAAGTCTGAAAACTCTGCTCTCTGCAACAATCATTCTGCAACCCAGTCTCTAACCTCTGCTCTCTGTAACAGTCCTTCTGCACCTCAGTCTGCAAACTCTGCTCTCTATAATATTGTTCTGCACACCAGTCTCCAAACTGTGATATCTGTAACAGGCCTTCTGCACCCCAGTCTCCAACCTCTGCTCCCTGCAAGAATCCTTCTTCACCCCAGTCTCCAAGTTCTGCTCTCTGAAAGAGTTCTTCTGCACCACACTCTCGATCATCTGCTCTCTGCAACAGTCCTTCTGCACCTGAGTCTGAAAACTCTGCTCTCTGCAACTATCATTCTGCAACCAAGTCTCCAAACTCTGCTCTCTGTAACAGTCCTTCTGCACCTCAGTCTCCAAACTCTGCTCTCTATAATATCCTTCTGCACACCAGTCTACAAACTGTGATATCTATAACAGTCCTTCTGCACCCCAGTCTCCAAACTCTGCTCTATGTAAAAGGCCTTCAGCACCCCAGTCTCCAACCTCTGCTCTCTGTAACACGCCTTCTTCACCCCAGTCTCCAAACTCTTCTCTCTGAAATGATCATTCTGCACGTCAGTCTCCAACCTCTGCTCTCTGCAACAGTCCTTCTGCACCTCAGTCTCCAAACTCTGCTCTCAGTAAGATCCTTCTGCACCCCAGTCTCCAAACTCTGCTCTCTGTAACAGTTTTTCTGCAACCCAGTATCCAACCTCTGGTCTCTGTAACAAAACTCCTGCACCCCAGTTTCCAACCTCTGCTCTCTGTAACAGTCCTTCTATACCTCAGTCTCCAAAATCTGCTCTCTGTAATGGTTTTTCCGGACCCCAGTCTCCAAACAATGCTTTGTGTATCAGTGTTTCTTCAACCCAGTCTCCAACCTCTGCTCTCTGTAACTGTTCTTCTGCACCTCAGTCTCCAGCCTCTGCTCTCTGTAACAGTCCTTGTGCAGCCCAGTCACAAATCTATGCTCTCTGCAACATATCTTCTTCTCCCCAGTATCCAACCTATGCTCTCTGTAACTGTCCTTCGGCACCCCAGTTTTTAACCTCTGCTCTCTTTAAGATCCTTCTGCACCTCAGTCTCCAACCTCTGCTCTCTGCAACGATACTTAGGCCCCCCAGTCTTCAAACTCTGCTCTCTGTAACAGTCCTTCTGCACCTCAGTCTCTAACCTCTGCTCTCTGTAAAAATCTTTCTGCAACTCAATCTCCAAACTCTGCTATCTGTAACAGTCCTTCTGCACCTCAGTATCCAACCACTGCTCTCTGTAATGATCCTTCTGCACCTCAGTCTCCAACAAATGCTCTCTGTAACAGGCCTTCTGCACTGCAGTCTCCAACCTCTGCTCTCTGTAACAGTTCTTCTGCACACCAGTCTTTAAGGTCTACTCTTTGTTACAGTCCTGCTGCTCCTGAATCAAACCTCCGCACTCTGTAACAATCCTTCTGAACCCCAGTCTCAAAACTCTGCTCTATTTAACAGTTCTTCTGAACAAGAATCTCCAAACTCTGCTATCTGTAACACTCCTTATGCAACCCAGTCTCCATTCTCTGCTTTCTTTAAGAATCTTTCTGCACCCCAGTCTCCAACCGCTGCTGTCTGTAAAAGTACTTTTGCCCCTCAGTCTCCAACCTCTTCTCTCTGTAACGATTCTTCTGCACCTCAGTCTCTAACCTCTGCTCTCTCTAACAGTCCTTCTGCATCCCAGTCTCCAATATCTGCTCTCTGCAATGATCCTTCTTCTCCCCAGGCTCCACGCTCTGCTCTCTGCAATGGTCCTTCTGCACCCCAGTCTCCAAACTCTGTTCTTTGTAACAGTCCTTCTGTACCACAGTCTTCAACCTCTTCTCTCTGTAACGGTCCTTCTGCACACCAATTGCCAACCTCTTCTTTCAATAATAGTGCTTCTGCACCTCAGACTCCAACTTAGGCTCTCTGTAACAGTCCATCTGCACCTCAGTCTTAAACCGCTGCTCTCTTCAATGATCCTTCTGTACCCCAATCTCCTAAATGTGCTATCTGTAACAGTCCTTTTGCACCCAAGTCTCCAACATCTGCTCTCTGTAAAACGCCTTCAGCACTCGAGTTTCCAAACTCTGCTCTCTGTAACAGGCCTTCTTCACTCCAGTCTCAAACATCTTCTCTCTGCAACGATCTTTCTGCACCTCAATTTCCAACCTCTACTCAATGCAACAGTTATTCTGCACCCCAGTCTCCAACCTCTGCTCTCTGTAAGATTCTTCTGCACCTCAGTGTCAAACCTCTGCTCTCTGTATAAGTCCATATGGACCCCAGTATCCAACCTCTGCTCTCTGTAACAATCTTAGGCACTTAAATCTCCAACGTTAGCTCTCTGCATCAGTCCTTCTGCACCCCAGTCTCCAAACTCTGTTCTCTGCAACAGTCCTTCTGCACCACAGTCTCCAAAGTCTGCTTTCTGTATCAGTTCTTCTGTACCAAAGTCTTCAACCTCTGCTCTCTTTAACAGTCCTTTTGCACCTCAGTCTACAACCTCTGCTTTCTGTAATAGTTCTTCTGCTACCTAGTCTCCAACCTCTGCTCTCTGCAACATTTCTTCTGCACCCGAGTCTTTAACCTGTTCTCTCTGTAACTGTCCTTCTGCACCCCAGTCTCCAACATCTTCTCTCTGTAAGTATCATTCTCCACCATATTCTCCAACCTCTGCTCTCCTCAACAATCATTCCGCACCTTAGTCTCCAACTTCTGCTCTCTGCAACGATCCTTCTGAACCTCAGTCTTCAACCACTGTTCTCTGTAACAGTCCTTATGCACCTCAGTCTCCAACCTATGCTCTCTGTAAGATACTTCTACACACCAGTCTACAACATCTGCTCTCTGCAATTATCATTTAGAACCCAAGTCTAAAACCTCTGCTCCCTGTAACAGTCCTTTTGTACAGCAGTTTCCAAACTCTGTTCTCTGTAAAGGTCCTTCTACACCCCAGTCTCCAACCTCTACTTTCTGTATTAGTCTTTCTGCACCCCAGTCTCCAAACTCTGCTCTCTGTAACAGTTCTTTTGCACCTCAGTCTCCAAACTCTACACTCTGCAACAGTCCTCTGCACCCCAGTCTCCACCCTCTGCTCTCGGTAACAGTTCTTCTGCATCCCAATCTCCAAATTCTGCTCTCTGTAACACTCCTTCTGCACTCCAGTCTCCACCCTGTGATCTCTGTAACAATTCCACTGGACATCAGTCTCCAACATCTGCTCTCTACAACGTTCCTTCTGCTCCTCAGTCTCCAAACTCTACTCTGTGTAAAAGTCCTTCTGCACCTCAGTCTCCAAACTCTGCTCTCTGTAAGATCCTTCTGCAACCAATTCTCCAAAATCTGCTCTCTGTAACAGTCCTTCTGCACCCCAATCTGCAAAGTCTTCTCTCTGTAACAGGTTTTCTGCACCCCAGACTTTAACTCTGCTCTTTTTAATAGGCCTTATGCACCCAAGTCTCCAACCTCTGCTCTCTGCAGCGATCCTTCTGCACCCCAGGATCTAACATCTGCCCTCTGCAACAGTACTTCTGCACCTCAGTCTGAAAACGCTGCTCTCTGCAACAATCCTTCTGCACCCCAGTCTTAAACCTCTGCACTTGTGACACTTCTTCTGCACCTCTGTCTCCAAAATGATCTCTGTAAGATCCTTCTGCAACCCAGTCTCGAAACTGTGCTATCTGTGACAGTCCTTCTGCACCCAAGTCTCTAACCTCTGCTCTCTGCAACAGTCCTTCTGCACCAGAGTCTCCAATCTCTACTCTCTGTAAGATCCTTCTGTACCACAGTCTCCAACCTCTTCTCTCTGTATCATTCCTTCTGCACCCAGGTCTCCAAACTCTGCTCTATGCAATATTTTTTCTGCACCCGAGTCTCCAACCTGTGCTCTCTGTAACAGTCCTTCTGCACCCCAGATTCCACCATCTGCTCTCTGCAATGATTCTTCTTCTACCCAGTCTCCAAACTCTGCTCTTTGTAAAAGTCCTTTTGTATCGCAGTCTCCAACCTCTTCTCTTTGTAACGGTCCATCTGCTCCCCAATTGCCAACCTCTGCATTTTGTAACAGTCCTTCTGCACCCCAGTCTCAAACTCTTCTCTCTGCCACGATCCTTCTGCACCTCTGTCTCCTACCTCTGCTCTCTGTAAAATTCCTTCTGAACCTCAGTCTCCATTCTTTGCTCTCTGTAATGGTCCTTCTGAACCCCAGTATCCAAACTCTACTCTCTGTAATAATCCGTCTGCACCTCTGTGTCCAACGTCTGCTCTCTGTAACAGTCCTTCTGCACCCCAGTCTCCAAACTCTGCTCTCTGTAACAGTCCTTCTATACCACAGTCTCCAAACTCTACTCTCTATAAGGGTCCTTCTGCACGCCAATTTCCAACCTCTGCTTTCTGAAGCAGTTCTTCTGCACCTCAGACTCCAACCTCTGCTCTCTGTAACAGACCTTCTAAGCCTCAGTCTGAAACCGCTGCTGTCTGCAACAATCCATCTAAACCCCAGTCTCCAAACTGTGCTATCTGTATCAATCCTTCTGCACCCCAGTCTCCAACATCTGCTCTCTGTAACAGGTCTTCTGCAACTCAGTCACCAAAGTCTGTTCACTGTAACAGGCCTTCTTAACCCCAGTCTCCAACCTCTTCTCTCTGCAACAGTCCTTCCTCACCCCAGTCTCCAAACTCTGCTCTCTGTAAGTTCCTACTGCACCCCGTTTTCAAAACTTTGCTCTCTGAAACAGTCATTCTGCACCTCAGTCTCCAACCACATCGCTCTGCAATGGCCCTTCTTCACCCCAGTATCCAACCTCTGTTCTATGCAGCAGTCATTCTGTATCCAAGGCTACAAACTTTGCTCTCTGTAACAGTCCTTCTGCACCCCAGTCTTCAAACTCTACTTTACGTATCAGTTATTCTGCACCCCAGTCAAAAACCTCTGCTCTCTGTAACAGTCCTTCTGCACCTCAGTCTCCAACCTCTGCTCTCTGAAACAGTCTTTCTGCACCCCAGTCTCCAAACTCTGCTCTCTGCAAAAATTTTTCTACACACCAGTCTCCAACATATTCTCTCTGCAACAATCGTTTTGCATCCCAGTCTCCAATGTCTGCTCTCTGCAACAGTCCTTCTACAACCCAGTCTCAAACCTCTGCTCTCTGTAACAATCCTTCTGCACCTTAGTCTTCAAACTCTGCTCTCTGCAACAGTCTTTCTGCACCCCAGTTTCCAAACTCCGCTCTCTGCAAAAATTTTTCTACACACCAGTCTCCAACATCTTCTCTCTTCAACGATCCTTCTGCATCCCAGTCTCCAATTTCTGCTCTCTGCAAAAGTCCTTCTACACCCCAGTCTCAAACCTCTGCTCTCTGCTACAGTCCTTCTACACCCCAGTCTCCAACCTCTGCTCTCTGCAACAACCCTTCTGCACCCAGTCTTTAAATTCTGCTCTCTGTAACTATCCTACTGCACCCCAGTCTCTAAACTCTGCTCTCTGTAGCGATCCTTCTGCACCACAGTCTCCAACCTCTGCTGTCTGCAACGATCCTTCTGCATCCCAGTCTCCAACGTCTGTTTTCTGCAACAGTGCTTCTGACCCCAGTCTCCAGCCTCTGCTCTCTGTAACATCCTTCTGCACCCCAGTTTCCAAACTCTGCTCTAGGTGATATTTCTTCTGCACCCCAGTCTCTACCTTCTGCTCTTTGTAACTGTACTTCTGTAATGCAGTCTCCAATCAATCTCTGCTCACTGCAACATTTCTTCTGCACCCCAGTCTCCAAACTGTGCTCTCTGTAACTGTCTTTCTGACCCCAGTCTCCAACCTCTGCTCTCTGTACCGATCCTTCTGCACCTAAGTCTCCAACCTCTGCTCTCTGCAACGATCCTTCTGCAGCTCAGTTTCCAACCTCTGCTCTCTACAACGATCCCTCTGCATCTCAATTTCCAACCTCTGCTCTCTGTTACAGTCCTTCTGCACTTCAGTCTCCAAACTCTGCTCTCTGTAAGAGGCCTTCTGCACCTCAGTATCCAAACTTGCAATCTGTAACGGTCCTAATGCACCCCAGTCTCAATTTTCTGCTCTCTGTATCAGTCCTTCTGCACACAAGTCTCCAAACTCTGCTCTATGCAACATTTCTTCTGTACCCCAGTCTCCAACCTGTGCTCTCTGTGACAGTCCTTCTGCACCCCAGTCTCCAACATCTGCTCTCTGTAACAATCCTATTGCACCTCTGTCTTCAATGTCCGCTCTCTGTAACTGTCCTTCGCATCCCAGTCTCCAAACTCTGCTCACTGTAACAGTCCTTCTGTACCACAGTCTCCAACCTCTTCTCTCTATAACGGTAATTCTTCACCCCAATTGCCAACCTCTGTTTTTTGAAACAGTCCTTCTGCACCTTAAACTCCAACCTCTGCTCTCTGTAACAGTCCTTCTAAGCCACAGTCTGAAACCCCTGCTCTCGGCAACAATCTTTCTAAACCCCAGTCTTCAAACTGTGCTATCTGTAACAGTCCTTCTGCACCCAAGTCTCAAACATCTGCTCTCTGCAACGATTCTTCTGCAACTCAGTCTCCAACCTCTGCTCTCTGCAACATTCCTTCTGCACCTCAGACTCCAAACTCTGCTCTCTGTGAGATCCTTCTCCACCCTGTTCTCCAAACATTGCTCTCTGTAACAGTCATTCTGCACCTCAGTCTCCAACCTCATCTCTCTGCAACTGCCCTTCTGCAACCCAGTATCCAACATCTGTGTTCTGCAGCAGTCCTTCTGCACCCCAGGCTACAAACTCTGCTTTCTGTAACAATCCTTCTGCACCCCAGTCTCCAAACTCTACTTTCCGTATCAGTTATTCTGCACACCAGTCTGAAACCTCTGCCCTCTGTATCAGTCCTACTGCAACTCAGTCTCCAAACTCTGCTCTCTGCAACAGTCCTTCTGCACCCCAGTCTCAAAATTCTCCTTGGTGCAAAAGCCTTTCTACACACCAGTCTCCAACATCTTCTCTCTGCAACGATCCTTCTGCATCCCAGTCTCAAATGTCTGCCCTCTGCAACAGTCATTCTACACCCTAGTCTCAAAACTCTGCAGTCTGCTATAGTCCTTCTGCACCCCAGTCTCCAACCTCTGCTCTCTTCAACATTTTTTCTGCACCCCAGTCTCCAACCTGTGCTCTCTGTAACTATCCTACTGCACCCAGGTCTCCAAACTATGCTTTCTGTAGCGATCCTTCTGCACCTCAGTTTCAAACCTCTGTGCTCTGCAACGATCCTTCTGCACCCCAGTCTTTAACGTCTGTTCTCTGCAACAGTAATTCTGACCCCAGTCTCCAGCCTCTGCTCTCCGTAACATCCTTCTCCACCCCAGTTTCAAAACTCTGCTCTAGGTGACATACCTTCTGCACCCCAGTCTCCACCATCTGCTCTTTGTAACAGTACTTCTGTACCGTAGTCTCCAATCTCTGTTCACTGCAACATTTCTTCTGCACCCCAGTCTCCAAACTGTGCTCTCTGTAACTGTCTTTCTGATCCCAGTCTCCAACCTCTTCTCTCTGTAACGATCCTTCTGCACCTCAGTCTCCAACCTCTGCTTTCTGCTACGATCCTTCTGAACCACAGTTTCCAAACTCTGCACTCTGTAACAGTCCTTCTACACCTAGTCTCCAACCTCTTCTCTCTGTAACAATCCTTCTGCACATCAGTCTCAAACCTCTGCTCTCTGTAACACTCCTTCTGCACCTCAGTCTCAAAACTCTGCTCTCTGTAACAGGCTTACTGCACCCCAGTCTCCAACCTCTGCTCTCTGTAACAGTTCTTCTGCACCCCAATCTCGAAACTGTGCACTCTATAACAGTCTTCTAAACCGCAGTCTCCAAACTCTTTTCTCTGCAACGATCCTTCTGAACCTCAGTCTCCAACCTCTGCTCTCTGCAACAGTCCTTCTGCACCCCAGTCTGCAGACTCTGCTCTTTGTAAGATCTTTTTACATCACTTTCTCCAAACTTTCCTCTCTGTAACAGTCCTTCTGCACCCCAGTATCCAAACTCTGCTCTCTGTAAGTCCTTCTGAACCTCAGTCTCCAACCTTTGCTCTATGTAATGGTGCTTCTGTAACGCAGTCTCCAACCTCTGCTCTCTGTATCAATCCTTTTTCACCTCAGTCTCCAATGTCTGCTCTGTGTAACAGTCCTTCTTCACGCTAGTCTCCAACATCTGCTATCTACAACGGTCCTTCTGAACCAAAGTCTCCAAACTCTGCTCTCTCTAACAGTCCTTCTGTACTGCAGTCTCCAAACTCTTCTCTCTATAACGGTCCTGCTGCACCCCAATTGCCAAACTCTGCTTTCTGTAACAGTCCTTCTGCACCTCAGATTCCAACCTCTGCTTTCTCTTTGAGTCCTTTTAAGCCTCAGTCTGAAACCTCTGCTGTCTGCAACAATCCTTCTGCACCCCAGTCTCCAACCTCTACTCTCTGTAACAGGTCTTCTTCACCCCAGTCTCCAAACTCTGCTCTCTGTAATAGGCCTTCTGAACCTTAGTGTCCATACTCTTCTCTCTGCAACAATCCTTCTGCATCTCAGTCTCCAACATCTGCTCTCTGCAACAGTCCTTCTAAACCTCAGTCTCCAACAACTGCTCTCTACAACAGTCCTTCTGGCACCCCAGTCTAAAACCTCTGCTCTCTGCTTCAGTACTTCTGCACCCCAGTCTCCAACCTCTTCTCTCTGCAGCATTTCTTCTGCACCCAATTCTCCAACTTGTGCTCTCTGTAACTGTCCTGCTGCACCCCAGTCTCCTACCTCTGCTCTCTGTAGCGATCCTTATGCACCTCATTTTTTAACCTCTGCTCTCTGCAACGATCCTTCTGCACCCCAGTCACCATCCTCTGCTCTTTGTAAGAATCCTTTTGCACCCCAGTCTACAACTCCTCCTCTTTGTAAAAGTCCTTCTGCACCTCAGTCTTTAAGTTCTGCAATCTGTAACAGTCTTTCTACACCCCAGTCTCAAACCTCTGCACTAAGAAATGATCTTTCTGTACCTCAGTCTCCAACCTCTGCTCTCTTTAATAGTCCTTATGCTCCCCAGTCTCCAACATCTGCTCTCTGCAACAATCCTTATTCTCCCCAGACTCCAACCTCTGCTCTCTGCAACGGTCCTTCTACATCCCAGTTTGCAAAATCTTCTCTCTGTAGCAGTCTTTCTGCACCTCAGTCTCTAAACTCTGCTCTCTGAAACAGTTCTTCTCCACCCCTGTCTCCAATCTTGGCTCTCAGTAACAGTTCTTGTGCACCCCAATCTCCAAACTCTGCTCTCTGTAACACTCCTTCTGCACTCTAGTCTCCACCCTCTACTCTGTAAAAGTCTTTCTGCAACTCAGTCTCCAACCTCTGCTCTCTGTAAGATCCTTCTGAAACCTATTCTCCAAACGCTTCTCTCTGTAAGAATCTTCTGCACCCCAGTCTCCAAACTCTGCTCTCTGTAACAGGCCTTCTGCAACCCAGTCTTCAAACTGTGCTCTCTGTAACAGGCCTTCTGCACCCCAGTCTCCAACATCTGCTCTCTGCAACGATCCTTCTTTTACCCAGTCTCCAAACTCTGCTCTCTGTAAAAGTTTTTTTGTATCCCAGTCTCCAACCTCTTCTCTTTGTAACAGTCCATCTGCTCCCAATTGCCAACCTCAGCTTTCTGTAACAGTCCTTCTGCACCTCAGTCTCCAAACTCTTCTCTCTGCCACGATCTTTCTACACCTCAGTCTCCAACCTCTGCTATCTGTAAAAGTCCTTCTGCACCTCAGTCTCTGTTCTTTGCTCTCTGTAATTGTTTTTCTGCACCCCAGTCTCCAATCTCTGCTCTCTGTAACAATCCTTCTACACCTCTGTCTCCAACGTCTGCTCTCTGTAATAGTACTTCTGCACCCCAGTCTCCCACATCTGCTCTCTTCAATGGTCCTTCTGCACCCCAGTCTCCAAACTCTGCTCTCTGTAACAGTCCTTCTGTACAGCAGTCTCAAACCTCTTCTCTCTATAACGGTCTTTCTACACCCCAATTTCCAACCTATGCTCTATGCTCTGTAACAGTCCTTCTATGCCTCAGTCTGAAACTTCTGCTCTCTGCAACAATCCTTCTAAACAACAGTCTCCAAACTGTGCTATCAGTAACAATCCTTCTGCACTCCAGTCTCCAACATCTGCTCTCTATAACACGTTTTCTGCAACCCAGTCTCTATACTCTTCGCTCTGTAACAGGCCTTCTGCACCCCATCTCCAATGTCTTCTCTCTGCAAAAGTCCTTCTACACTCCAGTCTCCAACCTCTGCTCTCTTCATCGATCCTTCTGCATCCCAGTCTCCAACAATCTGCTCTCTGTAATATTTTCTGCACCCCGTTCTCCAAACTTTGCTCTCTGTAAAAATCATTCTGCACCTCAGTCTCCAACCTCTGCTCTCTGCAAACGTCATATTATACCCCGGTATCGAACATCTGCTCTCTGCAACGATCCTTCTGCATCCCAGTCTCCAACGTCTGCTCTCTGCAATAGTCCTTTTACACCCCAGTCTCCAACCTCTGCTCCCTGCTACAGTCCTTCTGCACGCCAGTCTGCAACCTCTGCTGTCTGCAACATTTCTTCAGCACCCTAGTCTTCAACCTGTGCTCTCTGAAACTATCCTACTGAACCCCGGTCCTCAAACTCTGCTCTCTGTAGCGATTTTTCTGCACCTCAGTCTTCAACGTCTGCTGTCTGCAACGTTCCTTCTGCATCCCAGTCTCCCACATCTGCTCTATGCAATGGTCCTTATGCACCCCAGTCTCCAAAATATGCTCTCTGTAACAGTCTTTCTGTACGGCAATCTCCAAACTCTTCTCTCTATAACGGTCCTTCTGCACCCCAATTTCCAAACTTTGCTCTCTGTAACAGTCCTTCTCAGCCTCAATCTAAAATTTCTGCTCTCTGCAACAATTCTTCTAAACCCCAGTCTTCAAACTGTGCTATCTGTAACAATCCTTCTGCACCCCAGTCTCCAACATCTGCTTTCTGTAAAAGGTTTTCTGCAACCCAGTCTCCAAACTCTGCTCTCTGTAACAGGCCTTCTGCACCCCAGTCTCCAACCTCTGCTCTCTGCAACGATCCTTCTGCATGCCAGTCTCCAAATTCTGCTCTCTATAAGATCCTTCTGCACCCCGTTCTCCAAACTTTGTTCTCTGTAACAGTCATTCTGCACCTCAGTCTCCAACCTCATCTCTCTGCAACTGGCACTGTGCACCCCAGTATCCATCTTCTGTTCTCTGCAGCTGTCCTTCTGCACCCCAGGCAACAAAATCTGCTCTCTGTAACAGTCCTTCTGCACCCCAGTCTCCAAACTCTACTTTCTGTATCAGTTATTCTTCACCCCAGTCTAAAACCTCTGCTCTCTGTAACAGTCTTTCTGAACCTAAGTCTCCAATCTCTGCTCTCTGCAACAGTCCTTCTGCACCCCAGTCTCCAACGTCTGCTCTCTACAAACGTCTTATTATACCCCAGTACTCAACATCTGATCTCTGCAACGATTTTTCTTCATCCCAGTCTCCAACATCTGCTCACTGCAACAGTCCTTCTACACCCCAGACTCCAACCTCTGCTCTATGCTACAGTCTTTCTGCACCCCAGTCTCCAACCTCTGCTCTCTGCAAAATTTCTTCTGCACCCCAGTCTCCAACCTGTGCTCTCTGAAACTATCCTATTGCACCCCGGTCTCCAACCTCTGCTCTCTGCAACAATCCTTCTGCACCCCAGTCTCCAAGCTCTGCTCTCTGTAACAGTCCTTCTGCACATCAGATTCCAAACTCTGCTCTGTGCAACGATCCTTCTGCACCTCATGTCCAAACTCTGCTCTCTGTAGCAGGCCTTCTGCACCACAGTCTCCAACCTCTGCTTTCTGTAAGAGTTCTTTCTAACCCAAATCTCCAAACTCTGCTCTCTGTAACACTCCTTCTGCACCCCAGTCTCCATTCTCTGCTATCTGTAAAAATTCTTTTACACCCTGTCTCCAACCTCTCCTCTCTGTAAAAGTCCTTCTGCACCTCAGTATCCAACCTCTGCAATCTGTAACAGTCCTTCTGCACCCCAGTCTCCAAACTCTGCTCTCTGTATCAGTCCTTCTGCATCCAAGGCTCAAAACTCTGCTCTCTGCAACATTTCTTCTGCACCCCAGTCTCCAACCTGTGCTCTCTGTAACAGTTTTTCTACACCCCAGTCTCCAACATCTGCTCTCTGCAATGATCCTTCTTCTATCCAGTCTCCAAACTCTGCTCTCTGTAAAAGTCCTTTTGTATCGCAGTCTCCAACCTCTTCTCTTTGTAACGGTCCATCTCCTCCCGAATTGCCAACCCCTGCTTTCTGTAACAGTCCTTCTGCAACCCAGTCTCTAAACTCTTCTCTCTGCAACGATCCTTCTGAACCTCAGTCTCCAACCTCTGTTCTCTCTAAAAGTCCTTCTACATTTCAGTCTTCATCCTTTGCTTTCTGTAATAGTTCTTCTGCACCCCAGTAAAATTTCTGCTCTCTGTAACAATTCTTTTGCACCTCTGTCTCCAACGTCTGCTCTCTGTAACAGTCTTTCTGCACCCCAGTCTCCAAACTCTGCTCTCTGTAACAGTCCTTCTGTACCGCAGTCTCCAAACTCTTGTCTCTTTAATGGTACTTCTGCACCCAAATTGTCAACCTCTGCTTTCTGAAACAGTCCATCTGCACCTGAGACTCCAACCTCTGCTCTCTGTAACAGTCCTTCTAAACCCTAGTCTCCAAACTGTGCTATCTGTAACAATCCTTCTGCACCCCTGTCTCAAACATTTGCTCCCTGTAACAGGTCTTTGGCAACTCAGTCTCCAAAGTCTGCACTCTGTAACAGGCCTTCTGAACCCCAGTCTCCAACCACTTCTCTCTGCAATGATTCTTCTGCACCTCAGTCTCCAACTTCTGTTCTCTGCAACAGTCTTTCTGCACCCCAGTCTCCAACCTCTGCTCTCTGTAAGATCCTTCTGCCCCCGGTTCTCCAAAGATTGCTCTCTGTAACAGTCATTCTGCACCTCAGTCTCCAACCTCATCTCTCTTCAACGGCACTTCTGCAACCCAACCTCTGTTCTCTGCAGCAGTCCTCCTGCACCCCAAACTACAAACTTTGCTCTCTGTAACAGTCATTCTACACCCCAGTCTCCAAACTATACTTTCCGTGTCAGTAATTCTGCACCCCAGTCTAAAACCTCTGCTCTCTGTAACAGTCCTTCTGCACGTCAGTCCCCAAACTTTGCTCTCCACAACAGTACTTCTGCACCCCAGTCTCAAAACTTTGCTCTGTGCAAAAGTCCTTTTACACACCAGTCTCCAACATCTGCTCTCTGCACCGATCCTTCTGCATCCAAGTCTCCAACGTCTCCTCTCTGCAACAGTCCTTCTACACCCCAGTCTCCAACCTTTGCTCTCTGCTACAGTCCTTTTGCACCCCAGTCTCCAACCTCTGCTCTCTTCAACATTTCTTCTTGACCCCAGTCTCAAACCTGTACTCTGTAACTATCCTACAGAACCCCGGTCTCCAAACTCTGCTCTCTGTAGCGATCCTTCTTCCCCTCAGTCTCCAACCTCTGTTCTCTGCAACGATCCTTCCGCACCTCAGTCTCCAACGTCTCTTCTCTGCAACAGTCCTTCTGACCCCAGTTATTAGCCTCTGCTCTCTGTAACATCCTTCTGCACCCCAGTTTCCAAACTCTGCTCTCTGTGAAATTCCGTCTGCACCCCAGTCTCCACCCTCTGCTCTTTGTAAAAGTACTTCTGCACCGCAGTCTCCAATCTCTGCTCACTGCAACATTTCTTCTGCACCCCAGTCTCCAAACTGTGCTCTCTGTAACTGTCTTTCTGATCCCAGTCTCCAACCTCTGCTAAGTGTAACGATCCTTCTGCACCTCAGTCTCAAACCTCTGATCTCTGAAACGATCTTTCTGCACCTCAGTTTCCAACCTCTGCTCTCTGAAACGATCCTTCTGCACAACAGTTTCCAAACCTCTGCATTCTGTAACAGTCCTTCTACAACGAGTCTCAAACCTCTTTTCTCTGTACCAATCCTTCTGCACCTCAGTCTCCCACCTCTGCTCTCTGTAACAGTCTTTCTGCACCTCAGTTTCCAACCTCTGCTCTCTGTAACAGGCTAACTGCACCCCAGTCTCCAACCTCTGCTCTCGGTAACAGTTCTTCTGCACCCCAATCTTTAATCTCTGCTCTCTGTAACAGTCTTTTCTGCACCCCAGTCTCCACCATCTTTTCTCTGCAACGATACTTCTGAACCTCAGTCTCAAATCTCTGCTCTCTGCAACAGTCCTTCTGCACCCCAGTCTCCAGACTCTGCTCTCTGTAAGATCCTATTGCGTCCCTTTCTCCAACCTCTCCTCTCTGTAAGAGTCCTTCTGCACCCTAATATCCAACCTCTACTCTCTGTAAAAGTCCTTCTGCACCTCAGTCTCCAAACTTTGCTCTCGGTAATGGTACTTCTGCACCCTAGTCTCCAACATCTGCTCTCTACAACAATCCTTCTACACAAAAATCTCCAAACTCTGCTCTCTATGATGGTCCTTCTGCACCCCAATTGCTCACCTCTACTTTCTGTAACAGTCCTTCTACACCTCAGATTCCAACCTTTGCTCTCTGTAACAGTCCTTGTAAGCCTCAGTCTGAAACCTCTGCTGTCTGCAGCAATCCTTCTGCACCCCAGTCTTCAAACCGTGCTATCTGTAACAATCTGTCTGCACCCCAGTCTCCAACCTGTGTTCTCTGTAACAGGTCTTCTGCACCCCAGTCTGCAGATCTGCTCTCTGTAACAGGCCTTCTGCTCCCCAGTCTCCAACCTCTTCTCTCTTCAACGATTCTTCTGCATCTCAGTCTCCAACCTCTGCTCTCGGCAACAGTCCTTCTAAACCGCAGTCTCCAACCTCTGCTCTCTGCAATGATCCTTCTGCATCCCAGTCTCCAACAACTGCTCTCTGCAAAGTCCTTCTGCAACCCAGGTTACAACCTCTACTCTATGCTACAGTACTTCTGCACCCCAGTCTTCAACTTCTGCTCTCTGCAACATTTCTTCTGCACCCACTTCTCCAACCTGTGCTTTCTGTAACTGTCCTGCTGCAACCCAGTCTCCAACCTCTGCTCTCTGTAGCGATCCTTCTGCACCTCATTCTCAAACCTCTGCTCTCTGCAACAATCTTTCTTCACCCCAGTCTCCATTCTATGCTCTCTCTAAGAATCCTTTTGCACCCCAGTCTCCAAACTCTCTTCTCTGTAAAAGTCATTCTGCACCTCAGTCTCCAAGTTCTGCAATCCGTAACAGTCTTTCTGCACCCCAGTCTCAAAAATCTGCACTCAGAAATGATCTTTCTGCAACTCAGTCTCCAACCTCTGCTCTATTTAATAGTCCTTCTGCACCCCAGTCTCCAACATCTGCTCTCTGCAACGATCCTTCTTCTCCCCAGGCTCCAACCTCTGCTCCCTGCAACGGTCCTTTTACATCCCTCTTTCCAAAATCTGCTCTCTGTAACAGATTTTCTGCACCTTAGTCTCCAAACTCTGCTCTCTGAAACAGTCCTTTTGAACCCCTGTCTTTAACCTCTGCTCTCAGTAACAGTTCTTCTGCAGCCCAGTCTCCACCCTCTACTCTCTGTAGCACTCTTTCTGCACCCCAGTCTCCACACTCTACTCTCTGTAAAAGTCCTTCTGCACCTCAGTCTCCAAACTCAGCTCTCTGTAAAATCCTTCTGCAGCCCATTCTTTAAACGCTGCTCTCTGTAACAGTCTTCTGCACTACAGTCTCCAAACACTGCTCTCTGTAACAAGCCTTCTGCACCCGAGTCTCTAACCTGTGCTCTCTGCAATGATTCTTCTGCATCCCAGTCTCCAAACTCTGCTCTCTGTAACAGTCCTTCTGCACCCCATGATCCGACATCTGCTCTCTGAAACAGTCCTTCTGCACCTCAGTCTGAAAACTCGGCTCTCTGCAAAAATCCTTCTGCTTCCGAGTTTCCAAACTTTGCTCTCTGTAACAGTCCTTCTGAACCTCAGTCTACAAAATGCTCTCTGTAATATCCTTCTGAAACCGAGTCACAAAATTGTGCTATCTTTAACAGTCCTTCTGCACCTAAGTCTACAAACTCTGCTCTCTGTAACAGGCCTTCTGCACCCCAGTCTCCAATCTCTTCTCTCTTTAACAGGCCTTCTGCACCCCAGTCTCCAAACTCTTCTCTCTGTAAGGATCTCTCTTAACCTCAGTCTTCAATGTCTGCTCTGTGAAACAGTCCTTCTTCACCCCAGTCTCCAACTTCTGCTCTCTGTAACAATCCTTCTGCACCACAGTCTCCAAACTCTGCCCTCTATAAGATCCTTCTGCACTCCAGTTTCCAAACTCTGCCCTCCATAACAGTCCTTTTGTATTGCAGTCCCAAACCTCCTCTCTTTGTAACGGTTCTTCTGCTCCCCAATTGCCAACCTCTGCTTTCTGAAAAAGTCATTCTGCACACCAGTCTCTAACCTCTTCTCTCTGCAATGTTCCTTCTTCACCTCAGTCTCTAAACTCTGCTCTCTGCAACAGTCCTTCTGCACCCCAGTCTCCAGACTCTGCTATCTGTAAGATCCATTAGCATCCCAGTCTTCAACATCTTCTCTGTGTAACAGTCCTACTGCACCACAGTATCCAACCTCTGCTCTCTGGAAAAGTCCTTCTGCACATCAGTCTCCAAACTTTGCTCTTTGTAATGGTCCTTCTGCACCCCAATATTCAAAATCTGCTCTCTGTAACAATCATTCTGCAACTCAGTCTTCAACGTCTGCTCTCTGTAACAGTCCTTCTGCACCCCACTCTCCAACGTCTGCTCTTAACACTCCTTCTGCACACCAGTCTCCAACTCTGCTCTCTGTAAGAGTCCTTCTGCACCCAAGTTTTCAAACTCTGCTCTCTGTAACATTCCTTCTCCAACTCAGTCTAAAACCTCTGCTTTCTTCAATGGTCCTGCTGCAACCCAGTCTCCAAGATATGTTCTCTGCAACAGTCTAGTCCTTCTGCACCCCAGTCTCCAAGCTCTTCTCTCTGCAACAGTCCTTATACACTCCAGTCTCCAACCACTGCTCTCTGCAAGGATCCTTTTGCATCCCAGTCTTAAACTTCTGATCTCTGCAACAGTCTTTCTGCATTCCAGTCGCTAACCTCTTCTCTTCGCTACAGTCCTTCTTCATTCCAGTCTCAAAACTATGCACTCTGCAACATTTCTTCTGCACCCCAGTCTCCAACCTGTGCTCTCTGTAACTTTCCTGCTGCACTCAAGTCTCCAACCTCTGCTCTCTGCAACAGTCCTTCTAATCCCCAGTCTTTGAACTCTGCTTTCTGCAACAGTCCTTCTGCACCCTAGTCTCCAACTTCTGTTCTTTTTAACAATCCTCCTTCACCTCAGTTACCAAACTCTGATCTCTGCAATGGTCCTTCTGCACCACATTCTTCAACCTCTGCTCTCTGTAACAATCCCTCTGCACCCCAGTCTCAAAACTCTTCTCTCTACAACAATCGTATTGAACACTAGTTTCAAACCTCTGCTCTTTGTAAGAATACTTCTTATCCCCAGTCTACAAAATCTGCTCCCTGTAACAGTCTTTCTTCACCTGAGTCTGACAACTCTACTCTCTTCAACGATTTTTGTGCACCCCAGTCTCCAAACTCTGCTTTCTGTAACAGTCTTTCTGCACCTCAGTATCCAACCTCTGCTCTCTGCAACAGTCCTTCTGCACCTCAGTCTGAAAATTCTGTGCTCTGAAACGATCCATTTGCACCCCAGTCTCCAAACTCTGCTCTCTGCAACAGTCCTTCTGCACCCAAGCCTCCAACAACTGCTCTTTGCAGCAGTCCTTCTGCACCTCAGTCTCAAAATTCTGTGCTCTACAATGATCCTTCTGCACCTCAGTCTTCAAACTCTGCTCTCTGCAACAGTCCTTCTGCACCCCAGTCTCCAACTTCTGTTCTTTTTAACAATCCTCCTTAACCTCAGTTACCAAACTCTGATCTCTGCAATGGTCCTTCTGCACCACATTCTTCAACCTCTGCTCTCTGTAACAATCCCTCTGCACCCCAGTCTCAAAACTCTTCTCTCTACAACAATCGTTTTGAACCCTAGTTTCAAACCTCTGCTCTTTGTAAGAATACTTCTTATCCCCAGTCTACAAAATCTGCTCCCTGTAACAGTCTTTCTGCACCTGAGTCTGACAACTCTACTCTCTTCAACGATTTTTGTGCACCCCAGTCTCCAAACTCTGCTTTCTGTAACAGTCTTTCTGCACCTCAGTCTCCAACCTCTGCTCTCTGCAACAGTCCTTCTGCACCTCAGTCTGAAAATTCTGTGCTCTGAAACGATCCATTTGCACCCCAGTCTCCAAACTCTGCTCTCTGCAACAGTCTTTCTGCACCCAAGCCTCCAACAACTGCTCTTTGCAGCAGTCCTTCTGCACCTCAGTCTCAAAATTCTGTGCTCTACAATGATCCTTCTGCACCTCAGTCTTCAAACTCTGCTCTCTGTAACAGTCCTTCTGCACCTCATTCTTCAACAACTGCTCTCTACAACAGTCCTTCTGCACCCCAGTCTCCAAACTCTGCTCTCTAGAACAGTCATTCTATACACCAGACTCCATAATCTACTCTCTGCAACAATCCTTCTGCACCCCAGTCTCCAAAATTTCCTCTCTGTACGATGGTTCTGGTCCCCTGTCTCCAAATTTTGCTCTCAGAATCAGTCCTTCTGCACTCCAGTCTTCAACCTCTGCTCTCTGCAACATTTCTTCTTCACCCCAGTCTCAAAACTGTGCTCTCTAAATGTCCTTCTGCACCCCACTCTCCAACCTCTGCTCTGTGTAACAGTCTCTCTGTACCTAATCTCCAACCTCTTCTCTCTGTAACTGTCCTCTTGCACCTCAGTGTCCAACCTCTGCTCTCTGTAAGATCCTTCGGAAACCCAGTCTCCAACCTCTGCTTTCTACAATGGTCCTTCTGCACCCAAGTCTCCAAACTCTGTTCTCTATAACACTTATTCTGTACCCCTTTCTCCAACCTCTTCTCTCTGCAACAGTCCTTCTCTACTGTAGTCTCAAACCTCTGCTCTCTGTAATGGTCCTTCTGCACCCCAGTCTCCAAACTCTGCATTCTGTATCAGTCCTTCTGCACCTCAGACTCCAACCTCTGCTCTCTGCAAAAGTCTTGCTGCATCTGAATCTCCAACCTCTGCTCTCTGCAACAGTCCTTCTTCATCTCAGTTTCCAACATCTGCTCTCAGTAAGATCCTTTTGCAACACAGTCTCTAACCTCTGCTCTATGCATTTGTCCTTCTGTGCCCCAGTCTCCAACCTCTGCTTTCTGTATCAGTTCTTCTGCACCCCAGTCTCCAACATCTGCTCTCTGTAACAGTCCTTTTTCACTTCAGACTCCAACCTCTGCTCTCTGCAAAAGTCGTGTGGCACCTTAATCTCCAAATGCTACTCTCTGCAACAGTCTTTCTCCACCCCAGTCTCCAAAATCTGCTATCTACAGCAGTCCTTCTGAACCGCAGTCAACAATCTCTGCTTTCTGTATCAGTACTTCTGCACTCAAGTCTCTAACCACTGCTCTCTGTAACAGTTTTTCTGCACCTCTGTCTCCAAATTCTGCTCTCAGCAACAGTCCTTCTCCACCCCAATCTCTAACGTCTTCTCTCAGCAACAGTTCTTCTGCACCCCATTCTCCAACCCCTACTTTCTGCAACAGTCTTTCTGCACCCCAGTCTCCAACCTCCTCTATGCAACAGTCTTTCTGCACCACAGTCTTTAAGATCTGATCTCTGCAACAGTTCTTCACCACCCCAGTCTTCAACCTCTGCTCTCTGTAACAGTCCTTCTGTACTCCAGTTTCCAAACTCTTCTCTCTGTAACTGTCCTTCTGCACACCAGTCTCCAATCCCTGCTTTCTGTATAAGTCCTTCTGCACTTACTTCTCCAACGTCTGCTCTCTGTACAGTCCTTCTGCACCTCAGTCTCCAAATTCTGCTCTCTGAAACAGTCCTTCGGAACCCCAATCTCCAACCGCTGCTCTCTGAAACAGTCCTTCTACACCCAAGTTTCCAACCTCTGCACTCCGCAACAGTTCTTCTGCACCTCAGTCTCCAAACTCTGCTCTCTGCAATGGTCTTTCTATACCTCAGTCTTCAACATCTACTCTCTGTAATAGTCCTTCTGCACCTCAGTCTTTAAACTCTGCTCTGTGTATGATTCTTTTAAAAAGAAGTCTCCAAACTCTGCTTTCTGTAACAGTCCTTCTGCACCCCAGTCTCCAAACTCTGCTCTCTTTAACAAGCCTTCTGCACACCAGTCTCCATCCTCTGCACTCTGTAACAGGCCTTCTGCACCCAAGTTTCTGAAATCTGCTCTCTTTAACTCTCCTTCTGCACCACAGTATGCAACCTCTGCTCTCTGTAACAATCCTTCTGCACGTCACTCTCCAAACTCTGCTCTCTGTAAGATTCTTCTGCACCCCAGTCTCCAAAATCTGCTTTCAGTATAAGTTCTGCACCCCTGTATACAAACACTTCTCTTTTTAACAGTGTTTCTGCACATCAGTCTTCAACAACTGCTCTCTGAAACAGTCTTTCTGCACCCCAGACCCCAATCTTTGCTCTCTAGAAGACTCCTTGTATACCCCAGTCTTCATAATCGACTCTCTGCAACGATCGTCCTGCACCCCAGTCTCCAACGTCTGCTCTCTGCAACAATCTTTTTGCACCCCAATCTCTGAGCTTTCCTGTGTGTAAGATCCTTCCGAATCCCAGTTTCCAAACTCTGCTCTCAGTAACATTCTTTCGGCACCCCAGTCTCCAAAGTTTGCTCTCTGCAATGGTCCCTCTGCACCCCAGTCTCCAACCTTGTTCTCTACAACAGTTCTTCTGTACTGCAGTCTTCAATCTCTGTTCTCTGTAAGGGTCCTTCTGGACTCAAGTCTCCAACCTCTGCTCTCTGTAACAGTCCTTCTGCACTTCACTCTGCAACCTCTGCTCTCTGCAACAGCCCTTCTGCACCCCAGTCTTCAAACTCTGCTCTCGGCAACAATCATTCCTCACCCCAGTCTCTAAAATCTTCTCTCTGCAACGGTATTTTCCACCGAAGTCTCCAACCTCTGCTCTCTTTAATAGTTCATCTGCACCTCAGACTCCAACCTCTGCTCTCTGCAACTGTCCTTCTGCACCTCAGGGTCCAAACTCTGCTCTCTGTGTGATTCTTATGAAACCCAGTCTCCAAACTATGATTTTTGTAATGGTCCTTCTGCACCAGTCTTCCACCTCTTTTCTCTACAACACTTATTCTGCACCCCAGTCTCCACCTCTGCTCTTTGTAACAGTCCTTCTGTAAATCAGTCTCTAACCTCTGTTCTTTTTAAGAGTACATGTGCACACCATCTCAAAACTCTGCTTTCTGTATTAGTCTTTCTAAACCGCAGTTTCCAAACTCTGCTTTCTGTATCGGTCATTCTGCATGCCAGGCTTCAACCTCTGCTCTCTGTAACAGTCCTCCTTCACCCCAGTCTCCAACCTCTGCTCTCTGCCACAGTCCTCTGCACCCAAGTCTAAAAACATTGCACTCTGCAACAGTCCTTCTTCACCCCAGTTTCCAACCTCTGCTACTGCAACAGTCCTTCTGCACCCCAGTATCCAATCTCTGCTCTATGTAACAGTCCTTCTGCACATCAGTCTCTAACCTCTGCTCTTTGTAAGAGGCCTTCTGCACCCCAGTCTCCTACCTCTGCTTTCTGTAACAGGCCTTTTGCACCCAAGTCTCAAAACTCTGCTCTCTTTAACAGCCCTTCTGCACCCCAGTCTCTAACCTCTGCTCTCAGTATCAGTCCTGCACCCCAGTCTCCAAACACTGCTCTCTGTAACAGTTTTTCTGCACCACAGTCTTCAACAATTGCTTACTGCAACAGTCCTTCCGCACCACAGTCTCCAACCTCTGCTCTCTAGAACGGTCCTTCTATACTCTATAATCTACTCTGCAACGATCCTTCTGCACCCCAGTCTCCAAACTTTCCTCTCTGTAAGATCCTTACACCCCAGGTTCCAACATCTGCTCTCTACAACAGTCCTTCTACACCTCTGTCTCTAAACTCCACTCTCTGAAACTGTCCTTCTGCACCTCAGTCTCCAAACTCTGCTCTCTGTAATAGTCCTTCTGCACCCCAGTCTCCAACCTCTGCTCTCTGCCACAGTCCTCTGCACCCAAGTCTAAAAACATTGCACTCTGCAACAGTCCTTCTTCACCCCAGTTTCCAACCTCTGCTACTGCAGCAGTCCTTCTGTACCCCAGTCTCCAATCACTGCTCTCTGTAACAGTCCTTCTGCACATCAGTCTCCAACCAATGCTCTTTTTAAGAGGCCTTCTTCACCCCAGTCTCCAACCTCTGCTCTCTGTAACAGGCCTTTTGCACCCAAGTCTCAAAACTGTGCTCTCTTTAACAGCCCTTCTGCACCCCAGTCTCTAACCTCTGCTCTCAGTATCAGTCCTGCACCCCAGTCTCCAAACACTGCTCTATGTAACAGTTTTTCTGCACCACAGTCTTCAACAACTGCTCTCTGCAATAATCCTTCTTCACCCTAGTCTCCAACCTCTGCTCTCTAGAACGGTCCTTCTATACTCTATAATCTACTCTGCAACGATCTTTCTGCACCCCAGTCTCCAAACTTTCCTCTCTGTAAGATCTTTACACCCCAGGTTCCAACATCTGCTCTCTACAACAGTCCTTCTACACCTCTGTCTCTAAACTCTACTCTCTGAAACTGTCCTTCTGCACCTCATTCTCCAACCTCTGCTCTCTGTAAGAGTCCTTCTGCACTCTAGCCTCAAACATCTCCTCTCTGCAACCGTCTTTCTGCAACCCAGTCTTTAACGTTTTCACTCTCAACAGTCTTTCTGCACCTCAGTTTGAAAACTCTGCTCTCTGCAAGTATCCTTCTGCACCCCAGTCTCCAACCTCTGCTCTCTGTAACAGTCCTATTGCACCTCAGTCTCCAAACTCTGCTCTATATAAGATCATTCTGCAACCCAGTATCCAAACTCTGGCCTCTGTAACAATCCTCTTGCTCCCCAGTCTCCAAACTCTGCTCTCTGTAACAGTCCTTCTGCACCTCACTCTGCAACCTCTGCTCTCTGCAACAGTCCTTCTGCATCCCAGTCTTCAACCTCTGATCTCTGCAACAGTCCTTCCTCAGCCCAGTCTCTGAAATCTGCTCTCTGCAACAGTACTTTTTCACCGAAGTCTCCGAAATCTGTTCTCTGTAACAGTCCTTCTGCACCTCAGACTCCAACCTCTGCTCTCTGCAACAGTCCTTCTGTGCCCCAATCTCGAACCTCTGTTCTCTGCAACAGTCCTTCTGGACCTCAGTGTCCAAACTCTGCTCTCTGTAAGATCCTTCTGTAACCCAGTCTACAACCTATGCTTTCTGCAATGGTCCTTCAGCACCAAACTCTCCAAACTCTGTTCTCTAAAACATTTATTCTGCACCCCAGTATTCAACCTCTACTCTCTTTAACAGTCCTTCTGTACCGCAGTCTCCAACCTCTGTTCTCTGTAAGGGTCCTTGTGCACCCAACCTCCAAACTCTGCTTTCTGTATCAATCCTTCTGCAACCCAGTCTTCAAACTCTGCTTTCTGTATCCAGTGTTCTGCACGCTAGGCTTAAAAGTCTGCTCTCTGTAACAGTCCTTCTGCACCCCACTCTCCAACCTCTGTTCTCTAGAACAGTCCTTCTATACCCCAGTCTCCATAGTCTACTCTGTGTAACGATCTTTCTGCACCCCAGTCTCCAACGTCTGCTCTCTGCAAAATTCCTTCTGCACCCCAGTCTCCAAACATTTCTCTCTGTAACATTCCTTCTACACCCCAGTATCCACGTTTGCTCTCTGCAATGGTCTCTCTGCAGCCAAGTCTCCAACCTTGTTCTCTACAACAGTTCTTCTGTATCACAGTCTTCAAACTCTGTTCTCCATAAGGGTCCTTCTGCACCCCAGTCTCCAACCTCTGCTTTCTGTATCAGTCTTTCTTCAACACAGTCTCCAAACTCTGCTCTCTGTAACAGTCCTTCTGCACCTCACTCTGCAAACTCTTCTTTCTGCAACAGTCTTTCTGCAACCCAGTTGTCAACCTCTTCTCTCTTCTCTCTTCTCTCTTCTCTCTTCAGTCTCCAAAATATGCTCACGGCAACAGTCCTTTTCCACCGCAGTCTCCAACCTCTGCTCTCTGTAACAGTCCTTCTATATTGCAGTCTCCAACCTCTGCTCTCTGTAATGGTTCTTCTGCACCCCAGTCTCCAAACTCTGCTTTCTTTATCAGTCCTTCTGTACCCCGGTCTCTAAACTCTGCTCTCTGTAACAGTCCTTCTGCACCTCAGACTCCAACCTCTTCTCTCTGTAACAGTCCTTCTGTACCTCAGATTCCAAGCTCTGTTCTTTAGAACAGTCCTTTTATACCTTAGTCTCCATAATGTGCTCTCTAGAACGATCCTTCTGGACCCCAGTCTCCAACGTCTATTCTGCAACAGTCTTTCTGCAACCCAGTCTTCAAATTCTGCTCTCTGTAAGATCATTCTGTACCCCAGTTTCCAACATCTGCTCTCTGTAACATGCCTTCTGCACCCCTGTTTCCAACCTCTGCTCTCTGCAATGGTCCCTCTGCACCCCAGTCTCCAACCTTGTTCTCAAAAACACTTCTTCAGTACCGCAGTCTTCAACCTTTGTTCTCTGTAAGGGTCCTTCTTCACCCCAGTCTCCAACCTCTGCTTTCTGTATCAGTCCTTCTGCACAACAGACTCGAAACTCTGCTCTCTGTAACAGTACGTCTGCACCTCACTCTGCAATCTCTGCTCTCTGCAACAGTTCTTCTCCACCCCAGTCTCCAACATCTGCTCTTCGTAATAGTCATTCTGTACTGCAGACTCCATACACTGCTCTCTGCAATGGTCCCTCTGCACCCGAGTCTCCAACCTTGATCTCAACAACAGTTCTTCTGTACCGCAGTCTTCAACCTCTGTTCTCTGTAAGGGTCCTTCTCCAACCCAGTTTCTAACCTCTTTTCTCTGTAACGGTCCTTCTGCACCTGAGTCTCCAAACTCTGCGTTATGTATCAGTAATTCTGCAACCCATTCTCCAACCTCTGCTCTCTGTAACAGTACTTCTATACCTCACACGCCAACCTCTGTTCTCTGCAACAGTCCTACTGCGCCCCAATCTCCAACCTCTGCACTCTGCAACAGTCTTTATGCACCTCAGTGTCCAAACTCTGCTCTCTGTAAGATCCTTCTGAACCCCAGTCTACAAACTCTGCTTTCTGCAATGGTCCTTTTGCACCCCAGTCTTCAAACTCTGATCGCTATAATAGTTATTCTGCACCCCAGTCTAAAACCTCTGCTCTCTGTAACAATCGTTCTGTACTGCAGTCTCCTTACTCTGTTCTCTGTAAGGGTTCTACTGCAGCACATTCTCCAACCTCTGTTTTCTGTATCATTCCTTTAGCACCACATTCTCAAAACTCTTCTGTCTGTATCAGACTTTCTGCACCTCAGTCTGCAACCTCTGCTCACTGCAATAGTCCATATGCACCTCAGTCTCTAATTTCTCCTCTCTGCAACATTCCTTCTGCACCAAAGTCTCCAAAATCTGCTGTCTGAAAAGTCCTTCTCCAACCCAGTTTCCAAACTCTGCTCTCTGCAACAGTCCTTCTACACCCCAGTATTGAACCTCTGCTTTCTGTATCAGTTCTTTTGTACCAGAGTTTCCAAACTCTGCTCTCTGTAACAGTCCTTCTGCACCTCCCTCTGCAACTTCTGCTCTCTGCAACAATCCCTCTGCTCCCCAGTCTCCAACCTTTGCTCTCTGTAACAGTCGATCTACACCTCAGTCTGAAACCTCTTCTCTTTACATGATCCATCTGAACCCCAGTCTCCAAACACTGCTCTCTGTAACAGTCCTACTGCAACTCAGTCTCCAAACTCTGCTCTCTGTAAGATCCTTCTGCCAACCAGTCTCCTAACTTTGCTTTCTATAACAGTCCTTCTGCACCCCAGTATTCAACCTCTGCTCTATTTAACACTCCTTCTGCACCCCAGTCTCCAAACTCTGGTCTCTATAAGAGGCCTTCTGCACCCCAGTCTCGAGACTTTTCTCTCTGCAACAATCATTCAACATCTCAGTCTCCAACATCTGCTCTCTGTAAGATCCTTCTGCAACCCAGTCTCCAAACTCTGCCCTCTCTAACAGTCCTGCACCCCTTCTCCCAACTCTCCTCTCTGTAACAGGCCTTCTGCACCCCAGTCTCCAAAGTGTGTTCTCTATGACAAGATTTCTGCACCCCAGTCTCCAAATACTGCTCTCTGCAACAGTCTTTCTGTGCCCCAGTCTCCAACCTGTGGTCTCTGAAACAGTGCTTCTGCACCTCACTCTTAAAACGCTGTTCTCTGCTACGATCCTTTTGCACCTCAGTCTTCAACCTCTACTCTCTGTAACAGTCATTCTGCACCTGGATCCCCAACATCTGCTCTCTGTTAGATCCTTCTTCAACCCAGTCTCCAAACTCCGTGATCTGTAACAGTCTTTATGGAGCCCTTCTCCACACTCTGCTCTCCGTAACAAGCCTTCTGCACCCCAGTCTCTAAACTCTGCTCTCTGTAACCGTCTTCTTGCACCTCAGTCTCCAAACTCTCCTCTCTAAAACAATCCTTCTGCACCCCAGTCTCCAATGTCTCTTCTCCTCAACAGACCTTCTGCACCTCAGTCTACAAATTCTGCTCTTGGCAACAGTCCTTCTTCACCCAAGTCTCCAGCCTCTGCTCTCTGCAACAGTCCTTCTACACCCCAGTCTTCAATCTTTGCTCTGTGTAACAGTCTTTCTGCACCCCAGTCTCCAACCTCTCCTCTCTGTAACAATCCTTCTGCACCCTCGTCTCCAACCTCTGCTCTTTGTAACAGTCCTTCTGCACCATATTCTCAAACCTCTGCTCTTTGTTACAGTCTTTCTATACCGCAGTCTCCAAACTCTGCTCTCTGTAACGGTCCCTCTTTACCCCAATATCCAACATCTGCTTTCTCTAACAGTCTTTCTGCACCACAGTCACCAAACACTGCTCTCTCTAACAGTCCTGCTGCAATTCAGTCTCCAACCTCTTTTTTCTGTTACAGTCCTTCTGCACCTCAGTCTGAAACGTCTTCTCTCTGCACGATCATTTAGCACCCCAGTCTGTAATCACTGCTCTCTGTAACATTCGTCCTGAACCACAGTCACCAACCAATGCTCTCTGTAAGATCCTTCTTCAACCCAGCCTCAAAACTCTGCTCTCTATAACAGTCCTTCTGCAACCCAGTCTCCAACCTCTGCTTTCTATAGCACGCCTTATGCACCTCAGACTCCAAACTCTGTTCTCTGAAACAATCCTTCTGCACGCCAGTCTGCAACCTCTGTTTTCTGTAATGGGCCTTCTGCACCCCAGTCTCACACCTATGCTTTCTGTATCATAATTCTTCACCCTAGTTTCCAACGTCAGCTCTGTGTAACAATCCTTCTGAATCTCAGTCTCCAATCTCTGCTCTCTGAAACCGTACTTCTGCACCCCAGTCTCCAAACTCTTCTTTCTGCAACATTCCTTCTGCACCCCAGTCTCCAACCTGTGCTCTCTGTAACAGTCCTTCTGCACCGCAGTCTCCTAACTCTTCTCTCTTTAAGGATCCTTCTGCAGCCCAGTCACCACCTCTGCTCTCTTCAACGATTCTTCTGCAACTCAGTCTCCAACTTCTGCTCTCTTCAACGATCCTACTGAACCCCAGACTCAACCTCTGCTTTCTGTAACTGTTTTTCTGCACCTCAGTCTCCAACCTCTGTTCTCTGCAACCGTCCTTCTGCACCCCTGTCTCCAACCTCTGCTTTCTGCAACAGTCCTTCTGCTCCCCGGTCTCCAACGTCTCCTCTCCTTAACACTCCTTCTGCACCCCAGTCTCCAACCTCTGTTCTCTGTATGGTCCTTCGGCACCCCAGTTTTCAAACTCTGCTCTCTGTAACATTCTTCTTCAACCCAGTCTAAAACTTCTGCTTTCCTCAACGGTCCTGCTGCAACCCAGTCTACAACATCTGTTCCCTGCAACAGTCCTTCTACTTTCCAGTCTCAAACCTCTGCTCTCTGTAACAGTCCTTCTGTACCGCAGTCTCCAAACTCTGCTCTCTCTAACGGTCCTTCTGCACCCGAGTCTCAAACTTCTGCTTTCTGTATAAGTCCTTCTGAACCACGGATTGCAAACTCTGCTTTCTGTAACAGTCCTTGTGCACCTTTGTCTCAAATCTCTGAACTCTGCAACCTTACTTCTGCACCCCATTCTCTTACCTCTGCTCTCTATAACAGTCCTTCTGCACCCCATTCTCTAACCTCTGCTCCCTGCACCAGTCCTTCTGTACCTCAGTCTGAAAAATCTGCTCTATGCAACAATCCCTCTGCACCCCAGACTCCAACCTCTACTCTCTGTAACAGTCTTTCTTTACCTCTGTCTCCTACCTCTGCTCTCAGTAAGACCCTTCTGAAACCCAGTCTAAAAACTCTGCTCTCTGTAACAGTCCTTCTGCACCCCAGTCTCCAACCTCTGCTCTCTATTACAGGCCTTCTGCATCCCAGTCTCCAAACTCTGCTCTCTGTAAGAGGCCTTCTGCACCCCAGTCTCCAACCTCTACTCTCTGCAACGATTCTTCTGCACCTCAGTCTCCTAAGTCTTCTATCTAAAACAGTCCTTCTGCACCCTAGTCTCCAACATCTGCTCTCTGTAAGATCCTTCTGCACTCCAGTCTACAACCCCTGCTCGCTGTAACAGTCCTTCTGGAACCTATCTCAAAACTCTGCTGTCTTCAAAGGTCCTTCTGCACCCCAGTCTCCAAAATCTGTTTTCTGCAACAGTCCTTCTACACGCCAGTCTCCAAATCCTGCTCTCTGTAACAGTCCTTCTGTATCAGAGTCTCCAACCTCTGCTCTCTTTAATGGTCATTTTGCCCCCCAGTCTCCAACATCTGCTTTCTATGTCAGTCCTTCTGCAACCCAGTATCCAACCCCTGCTCTCTCTAACAGTCCTTCTGCACCTCAGTCTCCAACCTCTGCTTACAGCAACAGTCTTTCTGAACCCCAGTCTCCAAACTCCGCTCTCTGCAACATTCCTTCTGCACCCCAGTATCAAACCATTGCTCTCTGTAAAAGTCCGTCTGCACTCCAGTCTCCAACCTCTGCTCTCTGTAACGATCCTTCTGCACCTCAGTCTCGAACCTCCGCTCTCTGTAACAGTCCTTCTGCACCTCAGTCTCCAAACTTTTTTCTCTGTAAGATCCTTCTGAAACCCAGTCTCCAACGTCTCCTCTCTATAACAGTCTTTCTGCAACTCAGTCTCCAACCTCTATTTTCTGAAACAATCCTTCTGTAAACAATTCTCTAACCTCTTCTCTCCGCAACATTCCTTCTGCACCCAAGTCTCCAACCTGTGCTCTCTGTAAAAGTCCTTCTGCACCCCAGTCTCCAAACTCTTCTCTCTGCAACGATCCTTCTGCACCCCAGTCTCAAACCTTTGCTAGCTGCAACAGTCCTTGTGAACCCAAGTCTCCAACATCATCTTCCTACAACAGTTGTTCTGTACCTAAGTCTGAAAACTCTTCTCTCTGCAATAATCCATCTGCACCCCAGTCTCCAACTTCTGCTCTCTGTAGCAGTCTTCTGTACCTCACTCTCCAATCACTCCTCTATGCAACAGTCCTTCTGCACCCAAGTCTTAAACATCTGCTCTCTGCAAAAGTCCTTCTACACCCTAGTCTCCATACTCTGTTAGCCTAAACGATCCTTCTGCACCAAAGGCTCCAACAACTGTTCTCTACATGAGTCCTTCCGCAACTCAGTCTACAAACTCTGGTCTCTACAACAGTCCTTCTTCACCCCAGTCTCCATCTTCTGCTCTCTGCAGCAGTCCTTTTGCACCCCAGTCTCCAAAATCTGCTCTCTTCAACAGTCATTCTCCACCCCAGTCTCCAATCTCTGCTCTCTGTAACAGTTCTTCTGTACTGCATTCTCCAACCTCTGCTCTCTCTAAGTCTACTTCTTCACCTGAGTCTCGAACCTCTGCTTTCTGTATCAGTTTTCTGCACCCCAATCTCTAACCTTTGCTCTGTGTAACTGTACTTCTGCACCTTAGTCTCGAAGTCTGCTCTCTGCTACAGTCCTTCTGCACCCCATTCTCGAACCTCTTCTCTCTGTAACAATCATTTTGCACCCCAGTCTCCAACCTCTGCTCTCTGCAACGATCCTTTTTAAACCCAGTCTCCAACCTCAGCTCTCTGCAAACGTCTTTCTGCACCCCAGTCTCCAACATCTGCTTTCTGAAACAGTCCTTCTTCACCTCAGTCTGAAAACTCTGCTCTGTGCAATGATCCTTCTGCACCCAAGTCTACAAACTCTGCTTTCTTTAACAGTCCTTCTTCATCTCACCTCTCAACAGTCCTTCTGTACTTCATCTCACCTCTCAACAGTCCTTCTGTACTTCATCTCACCTCTCAACAGTCCTTCTGTACTGGAGTTTCCAAACTCTGCTCTCTGCAACGGTCCTTCTGCAACCCATTCCCCAACCTCTGTTGTCTGCAAGAGTCCTTAAGCACCTCAGTCTCAAAAATCTGCTCCCTGCAACAATACTTCTGCACCTTAGTCTCCAAATTCTGCTCTCTGTAACAGTTCTTCTGCACCACAGTATTTAACATCTACTCTCTGAAACAGTCCTTCTCCACGCCAGTCTCCAAACTCTGGTCTCTGTAAGGATCCTTCTGCACCCCAGTCTCCAACTTCTAATTTCTGTATCAGTCCTTCTGCACCCCAGTCTCCAACCTCTGCTCTCTATAACAGTTCTTCTGTACATCATTCTTCAAACTCTGCTCTCTGCAAAAGTTTTTCTGCACCCCAGTCTCCAAACTCTGCTTACTGTATCAGTCCATCTGCACCACAATTTCCAACACCTTCTCTCTGTAAGAGTCTTTCTTCACCTAAGTCTACAAACTCTGCTCTCTGCAACAGTCCTTCTGCACCCCAATCTCCTACATCTTCTCTCTGCAACAGACCTTCTCCACCAAATCTTCAACCTCTTCCTCTGTAACAGTCCTTCTGTAACCCAGTCTCTAACCTCTGGTCTCTTCAACAGTCTTTCTGCACCCCAATGTGAACCTGTGCTCTCCTCTACAGTCCTTATACACCCCAGTTTCCAGACTCTGCTCTCTGCAACAGTCCTCTGAAACCCAGTCTCCAACCTCTGCTCTCCTTAACAATCCTTATGCACTCCAGTCTCCGACCTCTGTTCTTTATAACAATCCTTCTGCACCCCAGTCTCAAAATTTTGCTCTCTACAACGAACCTTCTGCACCCCAGTCTCCTTCCTCTGCTCTCTGTAACAGGCCTTTTGCACCCAAATCTCCCACCTCTACCCTCGTAACAGTCCTTTTGCACCTCAGTCTCCAATCTCTTCTCTCTGCAACAGTCCTTTTGAACCTCAGTCTCCAAAATCAACTCTCTGCAACGAGCCTTCTGCACCTCAGTCTCAAAACTCTTGTCTCTGTAACAGTCCTTCTGCACCCCGGTCTCAAACCACTGCTGTCTGCAACAGTCCTTCTGCACACGAGTCTCCAACCTCTGCTCTCTGTACAATCCTTCTGCACCCCAGTCTTTAACATCTGCTCTCTGCAACAGTCGTTCTGCACTTCAGTCTAAAAACTCTGCTCTCTGAAATGATCCTTGTGCACCTCAGTCTCCGAACTCTGCACTCTGAAACAGTCCTTCTTCACCCCAGTATCCAACCTCTGCTCTCTTTAACAGTCCTCCTGTAGTGTAGTCTCCAAAATCTGCTCTCTGTAACGGTCCTTCTGCACCCCAGTTTCTAAATTTGCTTTCTGTATCAGTCCATCAGCACCCCAGTCTCCAACCTCTGCTCTCTGTAACAGTTCTTGTGCACCTCAGTCTCCAAACTATGCTGTCTGCAACAGTCCTTCTGCAACAAAGTCTGAAACCTCTTCTTCGTGCAACAGTCCTTCTGCACCCCTTCTTCAAACTATGTTCTCTTTAACAGTCCTTCTGCACACCAGTCTCAATACTCTGCTCTCCACAACGATCCTTCTGCACCCCAGTCTCCTTCCTCGCCCCTCTGCAACAGTCCTTCTCCTCCCCAGGCTCCAACCTCTGCTTTCTGTAACAGTCCTCCTGTAGTGAACTCCCAAAAATATGCTCTATGTAATGGTCCTTCTGCACCCCAGTCTCCAAACTCTGCTCTCTGTAACAGTCCTTCTACACCTCAGTCTCCAAACTCTGCTCTCTGCAACAGTCCTTCTGCACCCCATTCTCAAAACGCTGCTCTCTGTAACAGTCTTTCTGCACCCCAGTCTCAAACCTCTGCTCTCTGTAACAGGCCATTTGCACCCCATTTTCCAACCTCTGCTCTGTGTAACAGTGCTTCTGTACCTCAGTCACTGCAACAATCCTTCTGCACCCCAGTCTCCAAACTCTGCTTACTGTATCAGTCCATCTGCACCACAATTTCCAACACCTACTCTCTGTAAGAGTCTTTCTTCACCTCAGTCTACAAACTCTGCTCTCTGTAACAGTTCTTCTGCACCCCAATCTCCAACATCTTCTCTCTTCAACAGACCTTCTGCACCAAATCTTCAACCCCTGCCTCTGTAACAGTCCATCTGTAACCCAGTCTCCAACCTTTGCTCTCTGCAACAGTCCTTCGGCACCCCAATGTGAACCTGTGCTCTCTGCTACAGTCCTAATACACCCCAGTGTCCAACCTCTGCTCTCTGCAACACACCCTCTGCAACCTAGTCTCCAACCTCTGCTCTCCTTAACAATTTTTTTGAAACTCAGTCTCCAACCTCTGCTCTCTGCAATGATACTTCTGAAGCTCAGTCTTCAAAACTTCTCTCTGTAAATGAACTTCTGAATCCCTTGTCCAAACTCTGCTCTTGGTAACAGACCTTCTGCACCCCAGTCTCCAAACTCTGTTCTTTATAACAATCCTTCTGCACCCCAGTCGCAAAATTTTACTCTCTTCAACGATCCTTCTGCACCCAAATCTCCCACCTCTACACTCTGTAACAGTCCTCTTGCACCTCAGTCTCTGAACTCTGCTCTCTGCATCGATTCTTCTGAACCTCAGTCTCGAAACTCTACTCTCTGTTACAGTCCTTCTGCACGCCGGTCTCGAACCACTGCTGTCTGCAAAGATGCTTCTGCACACCAGTCTCTAATATTTGCTCAATGCAACAATCCTTCTGCACCCCAGTCTCCAACCTCTGCTCTCGGCAATGATCCTTTGCACCCCAGTCTCCAACCTCTGCTCTCTGCAATGATCCATTTGCACCCCAGTCTCCAACCTTTGCTCTCTGCAAAAGTCCTTCTGCACCCCAGTCTCCAACCTCTGTTCTCTATAACAGTCCTACTGTACCTCTGTCTCCAAACTCTGCTCTTTGCAAAAGTCCTTCTGCACCCCAGTTTTTAACCTCTGCTGCCTGCAAAAGTCCTTCTACACCCCAGTCTCCAACCTATGCTCTGTAACAGTCCTTCTACATCTCAGTCTTCAAACTCTGCCCTCTGCAACAATCCTTCAGAACCGCTGTCTCAAATTCTTGTCCCTGCAACAGTCCTTCTACACCCCAGTCTTCAACCTCTGCTATCTGCAAAAGTCCTTCTGCACCTCAGTCTCTAACATCTGCTCTCTGTAAGATCCATCTGCAACCCAGTCTGTAAACTCTGCCCTCTGTAACAGTTCTTCTGCACACCTTGTCCAACCTCTGTTCTTGTAATAGTCCTTTTGCACGCTGGTCTCAAACCTCTGCTCGCTACAACGATTCTTCTGCACCCCAGTCTCCAACCTCTGCTCTATGCAAAAAACCCTTCTGCACCCCAGTCTCCAATATCTGCTCTCTGCAACAGTCCTTCTGCACCTCAGTCTGAAAACTCTGTTCACTGCAACGATCATTCTGCAACCCAGTCTCCAACCTCTGCTCTCTGTAACAGTCCTGCTGTACCAAAGTCTCCAAACTCTGCTCTCTGTAAGATTCTTCTGCAAACCTGTCTCCAAATTCTGCAGTCTGTTACAGTCTTTCTGCACCCCACTCTCCAACCTCTGGTCTGTGTATCAGGCTTTTTGCACCCCATTCTCCAACCTCTGCTCTCTGCAACAGTCCTTCTGCAACGGAGACTCCAAACTCTGCTTTCTGTATCAGTCCAAACTGCACCCCAATCTCCAAACTCTGCTCTCTGTAACAGTCCTTCTGCACCTCAGTCTACAAACTCTGCTCTCTGCAACAGTCCTTCTGCAACCCAGTCTCCATCATCTGCTCTCCGCAACAGTCCTTCTGCACCAAAGTCTCAATACTCTGTCTCTGTAACAGTCCTACATAAAGGTAGTCTAGAACCTCTACTCTCTGCAACAGTGCTTCTGCACCCAAATCTCAAACCTGTGCTCTCGGCAACAGTCCTTCTACACCCCATGTCCCACCCTCTACTCTCTGCAGCAGTCCCTCTGCAACCCAGTATCCAAACTCCGCTCTCTGTATTGGTCCTTCTGTACCTCATTCTTCAAACTCTACTCTCTGTAAAAGTACTTCTGCACCCCTTCACCAAACGCTGCTCTCGGTAACAGGCCTTTTGAACCCCACTCTCCGACATCTTATCTCAATAACAATACTTCTGCACCCCAGTCTCCAACCTCTTCTCCCTACAACTATCCTTCTGCACCCCAGTCTCCAACCACTGCTCCCTGCAACAGTCCTTATGCACCCCAGTCTCCAGCATGTGCTCTCTGCAAAATCCTTCTGCACCTCAGTTTGAAAACTCTGTTCTCTGAAACGATCCTTCTGAACCCTAGTCTCCAACCTCTGCTCTCTGTAACAGTCCTGCTGCACCTTGGTCTAAAAACTCTGCTCTCTCTAAGTTCCCTGTGCAACCTTTTCTAAAAACTCTGCTCTCTGTAACAGTTCTTCTGCACCCCAGTCTCCAACCTCTGCTCTCTGTAACAGTCCTTTTGCACCTCAGTCTCAAAACTCTGCTCTCTGAATAAGTCCTTCTACAACCCATTCTCTAACCTTTGTTCTCTGCAAAAGTCTTTCTGAACCACAGTCTCCAAACTCTGCTCTCTGCAACAGTCCTTCTGTACCCTAGTCTCCAAATTATGCTCTCTGTAACGGTCCGTCTGTACAGCAGTCTACAAACTCTGCTCTCTCTAACGGTCCTTCTGCACCCCAGTCTTCAACCTCTTCTCTCTGTAGCAGTACTTCTGCACCCCAGTCTCTAAACTCTGCTCTCTGTAACATTCCTTCTGCACCGCAGTCTCCAACCTCTGCTCTTTGCGACAGTTCTTCTGCACCCCAGTCTACAATGTGGGCTCTCTACAACAGTTCTTCTGCACCCCAGTCTACAAACATTGCACTCTGAAACAGTCTTTCTCAACCCCAATCTCCAACCTCAGCTCTCTGTAACAGGCCTCCTCTACTGCGGTCTCCAAATTCTTCTCTCTGTAATTTTCCTTATGCACCACAGTCTCCGACCTCTGCTTTCTCTATCAGTCCTTCTCCACCCCAGTCTCCAATCTGTGCTCTCTGTAACAGTCCTTCTGCAACCCAGACTCCAAACTCCTCTCTGTAACAGGCCTTCTGCACCCCAGTCTTCAACCTTTTTTCGGTAACAATCTTTCTGCACCCCAGTCTCAAACCTCTGCTCTCTACAATGATCTTTCTTAACCCCAGTCTCAAACATCTACTCTCTGCACCAGTCCTTCTGCACCCGAGACTCCTACAACTGCTCTCTGCAACAGTCCTTCTGAACCTCAGTCTTAAAACTCTGTGCTCTCCAATGATCCTTCTGCACCCCAGTCTCCAAACTCTGCTCTCTGTAACAGTCCTGTTGCACCTAAGTCTCCAAACTCTGGTCTCTTTAAGACCCTTCTGCAACCCTGTCTCCAACCTCTGCTCTCTGTATCAGACCTTTTGAACCCATATCTACAACCTCTACTCTTTATAACAGTCCTTCTGAACCTCAGTATCCAACTTCTGCTCTCTGCAACAATCTTCTGCACCTCAGTCTCCAAGCTCTGCTCTCTGCAACGATGTTTCTGCAACTCTGTCTCCGTAGTCCTGCTCTCTGCAACACTCCTTCTGCACCCCAGTTTCCAACCTCTGCTCTCTTTTGGATCCTTCTGCACACCAGTTTCCAAACTCTGTTCTCTAAAACATTTCTTCTTCATCCCAGTCTCCAACCTCTTTTTTCTGCAACGATCCTGAAGCACCCCAGTCTCCAACCTCTGTTCTTTACAAATGACCTTCTGCTCCCCAGTCTCAAAACTATGCTCTGTGTAACAGTCCTTCTGTACTGGAATCTCCAACCTCTACTCTCTGTAATGGTTCTTCTGCACCCCAGTCTCCAAACTCTGTTGTCTGTAGCAGGCCTTCTGCACCCCAGTCTCCAAACTCTGCTCTCTGTAACAGGCCTTCTGCACCCCAGTCTCCAACCCCTTCTCTCTGCAACGATCCTTCTGCACCACAGTGTCAAACTTCTGCTCCTTGCAACAGTTCGTCTGCACCCCAGTCTCCAACATCTGCTCTCTGTAAGATCCATCTGAACCCAAGTATCCAACCTCTGCTCTCTGTAACAGTCCTTCTGCACCCCAGTCCCTAAACTCTGATATCTGCAAGATCCTTCTAGAGCTCAGTCTCCAACCTCTGCTTTCTGCAACAGTTCTTATGCACCCCAGTCTCCAACCTCTGCGCTCTGTAAGAGTTTTTCTATACCACAGTCTCCAAGCTCTGGTATCTGTAACGGTTCTTCTGCACCCCAATTTCCAACCTCTGCTTTCTGTAACAGTCCTTCTGCACCTCAGTCTAAAAACTCTGCTCTCTGTAGCAGGTCTTCTGCACCCCAGTCTTCAAAGTCTGCTATCTTCAAGGATCCTTCTGCACCCCAGTCTTAAACCACTGCTCTCTGCAATGATCCTACTGCACCCGAGTCTCCAATCTCTGATCTCTGCAACAGTCTTTCTGCACCTCAGTCTCCAAATTCTGCTCTCTTTAAGTCCAATCTGAACCGCAGTCTCCAAAGTCTGCTCTCTGCAACAGTCCTTCAGCACCACAGTCTCCAACCTCTGCTCTCTGTAACAGTCCTTCTGCACCCCAGTCTCCAAACTCTGCTCTCTTTAAGATTCTTTTTGCACATCAGACTCCAAACTCTGCTCTCTGCAACAGTCCTTCTGCACTCCAGTCTCCAAACTCTGGTCTCTGCAACACTCCTTCTGCACTCCAGTCTCCCAACTCTGCTCTCTACAACAGTCCTTCTGCACCCCAGTCTCAAAGCTCTGCTCTCTGCAAAAGTCCTTCTGCACCCCAGTCTCCAAACTCTGCTATCTGCAACGATCTTTCTGGATCCCAGTCTACAACCTCTGCTCTCCGTAACAATCTTTTTGCACAACAGTCTCCAAACTCTGCTCTCTGTAAGATCCTTCTGCACTCCAATTTCCAAACTCTGCTCTCTGTAACATTTCTTCTCCACCCCAGTCTTTAACCTCTGCTTTCTGCAAGTGTCCTGCGGCACCCCAGATTCCAAACTTTATCCTCTGCAACAGTCCTTCTGCTACCCAGTCTTCAACCTCTACTCTCCGTAACCGTCCTTCAGCAACCCAGTCTCCAAACTCTGCTTTCTGTATCAGTCCTTCTGAACCTCAGTCTCAAACCTCTGATCTCTGTATCTATCCATCTGCACCTGAGTCTCCAACCTGTGCTCTCTGTAACATTCTTTCTGCACCCCAATTTCCAACCTCTGCTTTCTGTAACAGTCCTTCTGCACCTCAGTCTCCAACCTGTACTCTCTGTAAGATTCGTTTTGCACTCCAGTCTCCAAACTCTTCTCTCTGTAACAGTTTTTCTATACCGCAGTCTACAAACTCTTGTCTCTGTAACAGTCCTTCTGCACCCCAATTTCCAACCTCTGTTTTCTGTAACAATCCTTCTGCACCTCAGTCTCAGAACTCTGCTCTCTGTAACAGTCCTTCTGCACCCCAGTCTCCAACCACTGCTCTCTGTAACAGTCCACCTGCACCTAAGTCTCCAACCTCTCCTGTAACAGGCCTTCTGCACGTAAGTCTCCAAACTCTTCTCTCTGTAGCAGGCCTTCTGGACCCCAGTCTCCAAAATCTGCTCTTTGCAACAATCCTTCTGCACCCCAGTCTCCAACATCAGCTATCTGCAATGATCAAACTTCACCCCACTCTCCAACCTCTGATCTCTTCAGCAATCCTTCTGCACCTCAGTCTTCTAATTTTCCTCTCTGTAAGATGCTTCTGCAAACCTGCATCCAATTTCTGCTATCTGTAACAGTCGTTCTGCACCCCAGTCTCCTACCTCTGCTCTCCTAAAAGTCCTTCTGCACCTCAGTCTCCCAAATCTGCTCTCTGTAAGATCCTTTTGCAACCAAGTCTTTAAACTCTGCACTCTGTAACACTCCTGCACAACAGTCTCCAACCTCTTCTCTCTGCAACGATTCTTCTCCGCCCCAGTCTCCAACATTTGCTCTCTGCAACAGTACTTCCGCACCCCAGTCTCCAAACGCTGCTCTCTCTAACAGTCCTTTTTTCACCCCAGTCTCCAAACTCTGCACTCTTCAACGATCCTTCTGAAACCCAGTCTCAAACGTCTGTTTTCTGCAACAGTCCTTCTGCACCACAGTCCTCAACCTCTGCTCTCTGTAAGATCCTTCTGCACTCCAATTTCCAAACTCTGTTCTCTGTAACATTCCTTCTCCAACCCAGTCTCCAACTCTGTCCTCTGCAACAGTCCTTCTGCTCCCCAGTCTCTGAGATCTGCTCTCTGTTACAGTCTTTCTGTACCGCAGTCTCCATCCTCTGCTCTTCGTAACGGTCCGTCTACACCCCAGTATCCAACCTCTGCTTGCTGTATCAGTATGTCTGAACCCCAGTCTCCAACCTCTATTCTCTGTATCTATCCTTCTGAAACTCAGTCTTCAACCTGTGCTCTATGTAAGAGTCCTTCTGCACCCCAGTCTCCAACATCTGCTCTCGATAACAATCCTATATCGCAGTCTGCAACCTCTTCTCTCCGTAAAAGTCTTTCTACAACCCAATTTCCAAACTCTGCTTCCTGTAACAGTCCTTCTGCACCTGAGTCTCCAAGCTCTGCTCTCTATAACACTCCTTCTACACCTCAGTCTGCAACCTCTGTTCTCTGTAACAGTCCTTCTTCACCTCAGTCTGAAACCTCTGCTCTATGCACGATCCTTTTGCACCCAGTCTTAAACCACTGCTCTCTGTAACAGTCAAGCTACACCTCAGTCTCCAAACACTGCTCTATGTAAGATCCTTCAGCAACCCAGTCTCCAAACACTGCTGTTTATAACAGTCCTTCTGCACCCCAGTCTACAACATCTCCTCTCTGTACCAGGACTTCTGTATGCCAGTCTCCAAACTCTGCTCTCTGCAACGATCCTTCTGCACCCCAGTCTCCAACCTCTATTCTCTGAAACAGTCCATCTGCACCTCAGTCTCCAACATCTGCTCTCTGTAAGATCCTTCTGCACCCCTGTCTCCAAGCTGTGCTCCTTGTAACGATCCTTCTGCACCCCACTCTCCAAACTCTGCTCTATGTAACAGGACTTCTGCACCTCAGTCTCAAATCTCTGCTCTCTTCAAAAGTCCTTCTGCACCCCAGTCTCCAAACTCTGCTCTCTACAAAAGTCCTTCTATACATCAGTCTTCAAACTCTGCTCTCTGTAATGGTCTGTCTGTACCCCAGTCTCCAACCTCTGCTCTCTGCAACAGTCTTCTGCACCCCAGTTTCCAAACTCTGCTCTATGTAACAAGATTTCTGCACCTCAGTCTGACACCTCTCCTCTCTGCACAGTCTTTCTGCTTCTCTGTCTCCAACCACTGCTCTCTGTAACAGTCCACCTGCAACTCAGTCTCCACCCTCTTCTCTTTGTAAGATCCTTCAGCAACCCAGTCTCCAAATTCTGCTCTCTATAACAGTCCTTCTGCACCCCAGTCTCCAACCTCTCCTTTCTGTAAGGGGCCTTCTGCACTCCAGTGTCCAAACTCTGCTCTCTTGCAGGCCTTCTGCACCCTAGTCTCCCAAATCTGCTCTCTACAACAGTCCATCTGCACCTCAGTCTCCAAATTCTGCTCTCTGTAAGATGCTTCTGCACCCCTGTATCCAACCTCTGCTCTCTGCAACAGTCCTTCTGCACCCCAGTCTCCAACCTCTTCTCACTTCAAGAGTTCTTCTGCACACTGGTTACCAACATCTGCTCTCTGCAACAGTCCTTCTGCACCCCAGTCTCCAAACTCTTCTCTCAGCAACGAACCTTCTGGACCCCAGTCTCCAAAGTTTGCTCTCTGCAAAAGTCCTTGTGCACCACAGTCTCCAACCTCTGTTCTCTGTAAGATACTTCTGCACTCCAATTTCCAAACTCTGCTCTCAGTAACATTTCTTCTCCACCCCAGTCTCCAACCTCTACTTTTTTGAATCAGTCCTTCTGAAGCCAGTCTCCAAACTCTGCTCTTTGTATCTATCCTTCTGTACCTCAGTCTCCAACCTGTGCTTTCTGTAACAGTCCTTCTTCACCCCAGTCTCCACCCCCTGCTCTCTGTAACAGTCCTTCTGTACCCCAGTCTCTAAAATCTGCTCTCTGCAACAGTCCTTCTCCACCCCAGTCTCCAACATCTGCTCTCTGCAACAGTCCTTCTGCACCCCAGTCTCCAACCTCTGTTCTCTGTAAGATAATTCTGCACTCCAGTTTCCAAACTCTGCTCTCTGCAACAGTCCTTCTGCAACACAGTCTCCAACCTCTGTTCTCTGTAAGATACTTCTGCACTCCAGTTTCCAAACTCTGCTCTCTGTAACATTTCTTCTCCACCCCAATCTTCAACCTCTACTTTTTTGAATCAGTCCTTCTGAACCCAGTCTCCAACCTCTGCTCTTTGTATCTATCCTTCTGCACCTCAGTCTCCAACCTGTGCTTTCTGTAACAGTCCTTCTTAACCCCAGTCTCCAACCTCTGCTCTCTGTAACAGTCCTTCTATACCGCAGTTTTAAACCTCCGCAGTCTGTAAGAATCATTCTGCACCCCAATTTCATACCAATGCGTTCTGTAACAGTCCTTCTGCACGTCAGTCTCCAACATCTGCTCTCTGTAAGTTCCTTCAGCAAACCAGTCTCCAAACTCTGCTCTCTGTGACAGTCCTTCTGCACCCCAGTCTCCAACCTATCCTCTCTGTAACAGGCATTCTGCACGCCAGTCTCAAAACTCTGCTCTTTATAGCACGCCTTCTGCACCCCAGTTTCCATCCTATGCTCTCTGCAACGATTCTTATGCACCCCAGTCTCGAACCTTTGCTCTCTGCAATGATCTTACTGCACCCCAGTATCCAACCTCTGATCTCTGCAAAAGTCCTTCTGCACCTCAGTCTCCAAATTCTGCTCTCTGTAAGATCCTTCTGCACCGCTGTCTCCAACCTCTGCTCTGTGTAACAGTCCTTCTTCACCCCAGTCTCCAACCTCTGCTCTCCGCAAGAGTCATTCTGCACCCCAGTCTCCAAACTCTGCTCTCTGAAACAGTCCTTCCGCACCCTAGTTACCAACATCTGCTCTCTGCTACAGTACTTCTGCACCCCAGTCTTCAACCTCTGCTCTCTGTAACAGTCTTCCTGTACTGCAGTATCCAACATCTGCTCTCTGTAACGGTCTTTCTGCACCCCAGACTCCAATCTCTGCTTTCTGTATCAGTCCTTCTGTACCCCAGTCTCCAAACTCTGCTCTCTGTAAGAGTCCTTCTGCATCTCAGTCTCCAACCTCTGATCTCTGCAGAGTCCTTCTGCAACTCAGTCTCCAAATTCTGCTCTCTGTAAGATCCTTCTGCACCCCTGTATTTAACCTCTGCTCTCCTAAACTGTCCTTCTGCACTCAATTCTCCAAACTCTGCTCTCTGTAACAGGACTGCTGAACCTCAGTCTCCAACCTCTGCTTTCTACAACAGTTCTTCTGGACCCTAGTTACCAACATCTGCTCTCTGCAACAGTCCTACTGCACTCCCAGTCTCCAATATCTGCTCTCTTCCACAGTCATTCTGAACCTCAGTCTGAAAACTCTGCTCTCTGCAACGACCCTTCCACACCCCAGTTTCCTACCTCTGCTCTCTGTAACTGTCCTTCTGCACCTCAGTCTCCCAACTCTGCCCTCTGTTTCATCCTTCTGCAACCCAGTCTTTAAACTCGGCACTCTTTAACAGTCCTTCTGCACAACAGGCTCCAACCTCTGCTCACTTTAACAGAACTTCTGCAACCTAGTCTCCAAACTCTGCTCTGTGTAACAGGCCTTCTGCACCCCAGTCTCAAACCTCTTCTCTCTGCAACAATTCTTCTCCAACTCAATCTCCAACTTCTGCTCTCTGTAACATTCCTTCTGCACCCCAGTCTCCAAATTCTGCTCTCTGTAAGAGTCTTTCTGCACCACAGTCTCCAAACTCTGCTATCTTTAACAGTCCTTCTACACCTCATTCTCCAACCTCTTCTCTCTGCAACAGTCTTTCTTCTCCCCAGTCTCTGAGATCTGCTCTCTGTAACAGTCCTTCTATATCGCAGTGTCCAACCAGTCCTCTCAGTTTCGGTTCTTCTACACCCCAGTCTCCAAACTCTGCTTTCTGTATCAGCCTGTCTGAACCCCAGTATCCATCCTCTGCTCTCTGTAACAGTTCTTATACACATCAGTCTCCAACCTCTGCTCTCTGCAACAGTTCTTCTGCACCCCAGTCTCCAACATCTGCTCTCTGTAACAGTCTTTCTGCACCTCAGTCTCCAAACTCTGCTCTATGCAACAACCTTCTGCACCCCAGTCTCAAAACTCTGCTTTCTGTGTAAGTCCTTCTTAACCAGGGTTTCCAACGTCTGCTCTCTGTAACAGTCCTTCTTCACCTCTGTCTCCAATCTCTGAACTCTGCATCCTTACTTGTGCACCCAATTCCCTAACCTCTGCTCTCTGTAACAGTCCTTCTGCACCTCATTCTCTAACCTCTAGTCTCTGCAACAGTCCTTCTGTAACACAGTCTCCAACCTCTGCTCTCTGTAACGGTCCTTCTGCACCCCAGTCTCAACCTCTGCTTTCTGTATCAGTAATTCTGCACCCCAGTGTCCAAACTTTGTTCTCTGTAACATTCTTTATGCACCCCAGTCTCCAAACTCTGCTCTCTGCAACAGTTTTTCTGAACCCCAGTCTCCAAAATCTGCACTCTGAAACAATTCGTCTATAAACCATTCTCCAACCTCTGCTCTCTGTAACAGTTCTCCTGTATTGCAGTCTCCGAACTCTGCTCTCTGCAACGGTCCTTCTGCACCCTAGTCTCCAAACTCTGTTTTCTGTATAAGTCCTTCTGAACCCCAGTCTCCAACCTCTGCTCTCTGTAACAGTCCTTCTGCACCTCAGTCTCCAAATTCTGCTCTCTGCAACAGTCCTTCTGCACCCCAGTCTCCAAACTCTGTAATTTCCAACAGTCCCTCTGCACCTCAGTCTGAAAACTCGGTTCTCTGCAACGATCATTCTGCACCCCAGTCTCCAAACTCTGCTCTCTGTAACAGTCCTGTTCCACCTCAGTCTCCAACCTGTGCTCTATGTAAGATCCTTCTGCAACCCTGTCTCCAAACTCTGCTCTTTGTAATAGTCCTTCTGCACCCCAGTCTCAAACCTCTGCTCTGTGTAACAGTTCATCTGAACCGCAGTCTCCAACATCTGCTCTATGAAAGATCCTTCTGCACCCCAGTCTCCAAACTCCGATCTCCGTAACAGTCCTTCTTCACCCGAGTCTCCAAACTTTGCTCTCTGTAACAGTCTTTCTGCACCTCAGTCTCCAACATCTGCTCTCTAAAACGGTTATTCTGAACCCCATTCTCCAACCTGTGTTGTCTACTAGAGTACATGAGCATGTCAGTCTCCAACCTCTGCTCCCTGAAAAAATCCTTCTGCACCCCAGTCTCCAACCATTGCTCTAGGTAACACTTCTTCTGCACCTCAGTCTCCAAACTCTGCTATATGTAAGTTCCTTCTGCCACCGAGTCTCCAAACTCTGCTCTCTGTAACAGTCCTTCTGCACCTTATTCTCCAACCTCTGCTCTGTGCACCAGTTCGTCTGCACCCCACTCTCCAGGCTCTGCTCTCTGTAAGATCCTTCTGCACACCAATCTCCAAACTCTGATCTCTGTAACAGTCCTTCTTCACCCCAGGCTCCAACCTCTACTCCCTGCAACAATCCTTCTGCACCCCAGTCTCCAACTTCTGCTCTCTGCAATACAGTTCTTCTTCACCCAAGTTTTAACATCTACTCTCTGAAACAGTCCTTCTGCATCCCATTCTCCAACCTCTGCTCTCTTCAACAGTCCTTCTGTACCCTGGTCTCCACCCTCTGCTCTCTGTAACAGTCCTTCTGTACTGCAGTCTCCAACCTCTGCTCTCTGTAAGGTTTATTCTAGACCCAAGTCTCCAACCTCTGCTTTCTGTATCAGTCCTTCTGCACCCCAGTCTTAAACCTCTGCTCTCTGTAACAGTCCTTCTACACTCCAGTCTTCAACCTGTGATCTGTGTAACAGTCCTTCTGCAACCCAGTTTACAATCGCTGCTCTCTGCTACAATCCTTCTGCATCCCAGTCTCCAACATCTGCTTTTTGCAACCGTCCTTCTGCACCCAAGTCTCTGACCTCTGCTCTCTGAAAGGATCCTTCTGAACACCAGTCTCCATCCTCTGTTCTCTGCAATAATCCTACTGCACCCCAGTCGCCACCCTCTGCTCTCTGTAACAATCCTTCTGCACTGCAGTCTCCAAACTCTACTCTAAGTAATGTTCTTCTTCAACCCAGTCTCCAAACTCTGCTCTCTGTAACAGTCCTTCTGTATGCAGTCTCAAACCTCTGCTCTCTTTAACAGGCCTTCTGAACCCCAGTCTCCAAACTCTGCTATCTCTATCAGTCCTTCTGCACCCCAGTCTCAAAACTCTGCTCTCTATAACAGTCTTTCTGGATCTCCGTCTCCTAGATCTGCTCTCTGCAACAGTTCTTCTGCACACCAGTCTCCAACGTCTGCACTCTGAAACAGTTCTTCTCCACTCCAGTCTCCAACCTCTTCGCTCTTTAACAGTCCTCCTGTATTGCAGTATCTAAATTCTGCTCTCTGTAATGGTCCTTCTGCACCTCATTCTCCAACCTCTGCTTTCTTTATTAGTCATGCTGCACCCCAGTCTCCAACCTCTGCTATCTGAAACAGTCCTTTTGCACCTCAGTCTCCAAATTCTATTCTCTGCAAAAGTCTTTCTGCACACAAGTCTCCAACACCTGCTCGATGCAACAGTCCTTCTTCACCCCAGTTTCCAACCTCTGCTATCTGCAACAGTCCTTCTGCACCCAAGTCTCCAATCTCTGCTCTCTGTAACAGTCCTTCTGCACCCAAGTCTCCAACCTCTGCTCTCTGCAACAGTCCTTCTACACCCCAGTCTTCAACCTCTGCTCTTTTTAACAGTCCTTCTGCACCCCAGACTTCAACCTCTGCTCTTTGTAACAGTCCTTCTGCACAATATTCTCCAACCTCTTCTCTCGGTCACAGTCTTTGTATACCGCAGTCTCTAACCTCTGCTCTCTGTAACGGTCACTCTGCACCACAATTTCCAAACTCTGCTTTCTGTAACAGTCCTTATGCACCTCAGTCACCAAACTCTGCTCTCTGTAACAGTCCTTCTGCACCCCAGTCTCCAAATTCTGCTCTCTGTAAGAGTCCTTCTGCACCCCAGTCTTCAAACTCTGCTATCTGTAACAGTCCTTCTACACCTCATTCTCCAACCTCTTCTCTCTGCAAATGTCTTTCTTCTCCCCAGTCTCTGAGATCTGCTCTCTGTAACAGTCCTTCTGTACCGCAGTGTCCAACCAGTCCTCTCAGTTTCGGTTCTTCTACACCCCAGTCTCCAATCTCTGCTTTCTGTATCAGCCTGTCTGAAACCTAGTATCCAACCTCTGTTCTCTGTATCCATCCTTCTCCACCTCAGTCTCCAACTTGTTCTCTCTGTAAGTGTCCTTCTGCATACCAGTCGCCAACCTCTGCTCTCCGTAACAGTCCTAAACCACAGTCTCCAAACTCTGCTCTCTTTAACGGTACTTCTGCACCCCAATTTCCAACCTCGGCTTCCTGTAACAGTCCTTAAGCACCTCAGTCTCCAAACTATGCTCTCTGCAACAGTCCTTCTACACCCCACTCTCCAACATCTGGTCTCTGCAACAGTCCTTATGCATTACAGTCTGAAAACTCTTCTGTCTGCAACGAATCTTCTGCACCCCAGTCTCCTACCTCAGGTGTCTGTTACAATCCTTCTGCACCTCAGTCTCCAACCTCTGCTCTCTGTAAGATCCATCTCAACTCGAGTCTCTTACCTCTGCTCTCTGTAACAGTTCTTCTAAACCTCAGTCTCCAACCTCTTCTCTCTGCAACAGTTCTTCTGCACCCCAGTCTCCAACATCTTCTCTCTGTAACAGTCTTTCTGCACCTCAGTCTCCTAACTCTGCTCTCTGCAACAACCTTCTGCACCCCAGTCTGCAAACTCTGCTCTCTGCAACGATCTTTCTGGACCCCAGTCTCCAAAGTCTGCTCTCTGCAATAGTCCTTCTGCACCACAGTCTCCAACCTGTGCTCTCTGTAAGATCTTTCTGCACTCCAGTTTCCTAATTCTGCTCTCTAACATTCCTTCTAGACACAAGTCGCCAACCTCTGCTTTCTGCAAGCATCCTTTAGCACCCCTGTCTCCAAACTCTGTTGTCTGTAACAGTCTTTCTGCTCCCCAGTCTCCAGTATCTGCTCTCTGTAACAATCCTTCTATACCACAGTCACCAAACTCTGCTCTCTGTAACAGTCCTTCTGCACCCCAGTCTCCAACCTCTGCTCTCTGTAACATTCCATCTGCACCTCAGTCTCAATCTCTGCTCACTGTATCAGTCCTTCTGCACCCCTGTTTCAAAACTCTGCTCTCTGAAACAGTCCTTCTGCATCTCAGTCTCCAAAAACTGCTTTCTGCAACAGTCCTTCTACACACCAGTCTCCAAACTCTGCTCTCTAGGACAGTTCTTCTATACCCCCGTCTCCATAATCTGCTCTCTGCAACGATCTTTCTGCACCCCATTCTCCAACGTCTGCTCTGCAACAATCTCTCTGCAACCTAGTCTCCAAACTCTGCTCTCTATAAGATCCTTCTATACCCCAGTTTCCAAACTCTGCTCTCCGTAACATTCCTTCTGCACCCCAGTCTCCAACCTCTGCTCTCTGCAAAGGTCCAGTCTACAACCTTATTCTCAAAAACAGTTCTCTGTACCACAGTCTTCAACCTCAGTTTTCTGTAAGGGTCCTTCTTAACCCCAGTCTCCAAACTCTGCTTTCTGAATCAGTGCTTCTGCACCCCAGTCTCCAAACTCTGCTTTCTGTATCAGTGCTTCTGGACCACAGTCTCCAAACTCTGCTCTTTGTAACAGTCCGTCTGCTCCTCACTCTGTAACCTCTTCACTCTGCAACAATCCTTCTGCACCCCAGTCTTTAACCTCTGCTTTCTGTAACTGTCCTTCTGTACTGCAGTCTCCAAACTCTGCTCTCTGTACCGATCCTTCTACACCCGAGTCTCCAAACTCTGCGTTCTGTATAAGTCATTCTGCACCCCAGTCTCCAACCTCTGCTCTCTGTAACAGTCCTTCTGCACCTCAGACTCCAAACACTGTTCTCTGCAAAAGTCCTACTGGGTCCCAATCTCCAAACTCTGCTCTCTGCAACAGTCCTTATGCACCTCAGTGTTGAAACTCAGCTCTCTGTAAAATTCTTCTGAAACCCAGTCTCCAAACTCTGCTTTCTGCAATGGTCCTTCTGCACCCCAGTCTTCAAACTCTTATCTCTACAATAGTTATTCTGCACCAAAATCTCTGCTCTCTGTAACAGTCCTTCTGTACCGCAGTCTCCAAACTCTGTTCTCTGTAAGGGTTTTCCTGCACCACATTGTCCAACCTCTGCTTTCTGTATCAGTTTTATTGCACCACATTCTCGGAAACAATGCTGTCTGTATCAGTCTTTCTGCCCCTCAGTCTGCAACCTCTGCTCTTTGCAATAGTCCATATGGACCCCAGTCTCTAAATTCCGCTCTCTGTCACATTTCTTCTGCACCCCAGTCTCCAACATTTGCTGTCTGCAACAGTCCTTCTGCAACCCAGTCTCCAAACTCTGCTCTCTGCAACAGTCCTTCTACACCCGAGTCTCCAACCTCTGCTTTCTGTATCACTCCTTCTGCACCACAGTTTTCAAACTCTGCTCTCTGTAACAATCCTTCTGCACCTCACTCTGCAACCTCTCCTTTCTGCAAAAATCCCTCTGCACCCCAGTCTTCAACCTCTGCTCTCTGTAAAAGTCCTTCTGCACCCGAGTCTCCAAACTCTGCATTATGTATCTGTCATTATGCACACCAGTCTCCAACCTCTGCTCTCTATAACAATCATTCTGCACCTCAAACTCCAATCTCTGTTCTCTGCAAAAGTACTTCTGTGCCTCTATCTTCAACCTCTGCTCTTTGCAACAGTCCTTCTGCTCCTCAGTTTCCAAACTCTGCTCTCTGTAGGATCCTTCTGAAACCCAGTCTCCAATCTCTGCTTTCTGCAATGGTCTTTATGCACCTCAGACTCCAACGTCTGTTCTCTGAAACAGTCTTTCTACACCCCAGTCTTTATAATCTGCTCGCACCAACGATCCTTCTGCACCCAAGTCTCCAACATCTGCTCTCTTCAACAGTCCTTCTCCACAACAGTCTATAAACTCTGGTCTCTGTAACAGTCCATCTGCACCCCAGTCTCCAACCTCTGCTTTCTGTGTCAGTCCTTCTGCACCCAAGTCTCCAAGCTCTGCTCTCTACAACGATCCTTCTGCACCCTAGTCTCAAACCTCTTCTCGCTGCAACAGTCCTTCTGAAACCCAGTCTCCAACATCTGCTCTCTGCAACAGTTCTTCTGTACCTCAGTCTGAAAACTCTGCTCTCTGCAATAATCCTTCTGCACTGCATTCTCCAAACTCTGCTCTCTTTAACAGTCCTTCTGTAGCTCAGTCTCCAACCTCTGATCTCTGCAACAGTCCTTCTGCACCCTAGTCTCCAACGTCTGCTCTATGCAACAGTAATTCTACACCCCAGTTTCCAACTTCTGCTCTCTGCAACAGTCCTTCTACACCCCAGTCTCCATACTCTGATAGCCCCAATGATCCTTCAGCATCCCAGTCTCCAACCTCTGGTCTCTACATCAGTTCTTTTGCACCCCAGTCTCCAACCTCTGCTCTCAGCAACAGTCTTTCTGTACCGCAGTCTCCATCCGCTGTTCTTCGTAAGGGTCCATAGGCACCTCAGTATCAAACCTCTGCTTTCTGTATCAGTCGTTTTGCACCACAGTCTCAAAACTCTGCCCTCTGTAACAGTCCTTCTGCAACTCAGTCAGCAACCCCTGCTCTCTTCAAAAGTCCTTCTGCATCCAAGTCTTCATCCTCTGCTCTCTGCAAAAGTCCTTGTGCACCCCAGTCTCCAACATTTGATCTATGAAACAGTCCTTCTCCACCCCAGTCTCCAAACTCTGCTCTCTATAACAGTCCTTCTGTACTGCATTCTCCAACCTCTGCTCTGTGTAAGGGTACTTCTACACCCCAATCTCCAACCTCTGCTTTCTGTATCAGTCTTTCTGCACCCAAATCTCCAACCTGTGCTCTGTGTAAGTGTCCCTCTGCACCTTAGTCTCCAACATCTGCTCTTTGCTACTGTCCTTCTAGACCCCAGTCTCCAAACTTTGCTCTCTGTAACAGTCTTTTTGCACCTCAGTCTCCAACCTCTGCTCTCTGCAATGATCCTTCCACACACCAGTCTCCAACGTCTCCTCTCCTCAACAGTCCTTCTGCAACTCAGTCTCCAAATTCTGCTCTCTGCAACAGTTCTTCTACACCCCAGTCTTCACCTCTTCTCTGTGTAACAGTCCTTCTGCACCCCAGTCTCCAACCTCTGCTCTCTGTAAAAATTCTTCTGCACCCCAGACTCCAACCTCTTCTCTCCTTAACAGTCCTTCTGCACCATATTCTCCAAACTCTGCTCTCTGTTACAGTCTTTCTATACCGCAGTCTCCAACCTCTGCTCTCTCTAAGGGTCCCTCTACCCCAATTTCCAACCTCTGCTTTCTGTAACAGTCCTTCTGCACCACAGTCACCAAACTCTGCTCTTTGTAACAGTCCTGATGCACCACAGTCTCCAACCTCTTCTCTCTGTTACAGTCCTTCTGCACCTTAGTCTGAAACCTCTGCTCTCTGCACGATCCTTCTGCACCCCAGTCTCCAATCACTGCTCTCTGTAATATTCATCCTGCCCCACAGTCATCAACCACTGCTCTCTGTAAGATCCTTCTTCAAACCAGACTCAAAACTCTGCTCTCTATAACAGTCCTTCTGCAATCCAGTCTCCATCCTCTGCTCTCTGTTGCAGGCCTTATGAACCCCAGTCTCCAAACTCTGCTCTCTTAAACAGTCCTTCGGCACGGCAGTCTGCAACCTCTGCTCTCTGTAACGGTCCTTCTGCACCCCAGTCTCACACCTCTGCTTTCTGTATCATAATTCTTCACCCGAGTATCCAACGTCTGCTCTGTGTAACAGTCCTTCTGCATCTCAGTCTCCAACCTCTGCTCTCTGCAACAGTTTTTCTGCACCCCAGTCTCCAACCTCTGCTTTCTGCAACATTCCTTCTGCTCCCCAGTCTCCAATCTGTGCTCTCTGTAACAGTCCGTCTCCACCGCAGTCTGCCACCTCTTCTCTCTGTAACGATCCTTCTGCAGCCTAGGCTCCACCTCTACTGTCTTCAATGATTATTCTGCAACTCAGTATCCAACTTCTGCTCTCTTCAACGATCCTTCTGCAACCCAGTGTCCAACCTCCACTCTTTGTAACTATTTTTCTGCACCTCCGTCTTCAACCTCTGCTCTCTGCAACTGTCGTTCTGCACCCCTGTCTCCAAAGTCTGCTCTCTGCAATGATCCTTAGGCACCCAGTCTCCAACATCTGCTCTCTGTAACGGTCCTGCTGCACCCCAGTCTCAAAACTCTGCTTTCTGTGTAAGTCCTTCTGAACCAAGGTTTCCCAACGTCTGCTCTCTGTAATAGTCCTTCTGCAACTCTGTCTCCAATCTCTGAACTCTGCAACCTTACTTGTGCATTTTATTCTCTAACCTCATCTCTCTGTAACAGTCCTTCTGCACCCCATTCTCTAACCTCTAGTCTCTGCAACAGTCCTTCTGTAACACAGTCTCCAACCTCTGCTCTCTGTAACGGTCCTTCTGCACCCCAGTCTCAACCTCTGTTTTCTGTATCAGTAATTCTGCACCCCAGTCTCCAACCTTGCTCTCTGTAACATTCTATATGCACCTCAGTCACCAACGTCTTCTCTCTGCGACAGTTCTTCTGCACCCAGTTTCCAAACTCTGCTCTCTGCAATAGTTCTTTAGAACCCCAGTCTCCAACATCTGCACTCTGAAACAAATTCGTCTATAAACCATTCTCCAACCTCTGCTCTCTGTAACAGTTCTCCTGTATTGCAGTCTCCGAACTCTGCTCTCTGCAATGGTCCTTCTGCACCCTAGTCTCTAAACTCTGCTTTCTGTATAAATCCTTCTGAACCCCAGTCTCCAACCTCTGCTCTCTGTAACAGTCCTTCTGCACCTCAGTCTCCAAATTCTGCTCTCTGCAACAGTCCTTCTGCACCCCAGTCTCCAAACTCTGTAATTTCCAACAGTCCCTCTGCACCTCAGTCTGAAATCTCGGTTCTCTGCAACGATCCTTCTGCACCCCAGTCTCCAAACTCTGCTTTCTGTAACAGTCCTGTTCCACCTCAGTCTCCAAACTGTGCTCTCTTTAAGATCCTTCTGCAATCCTTTCTCCAAACTCTGCTCTTTGTAACAGTACTTCTGCACCCAGTCTCAAACCTCTGCTCTGTGTAACAGTTCGTCTGAACCGCAGTCTCCAACATCTGATCTATGAAAGATCCTTCTGCACCCCAGTCTCCATACTCCGATCTCCGTAACAGTCCTTCTTCAACCGAGTCTCCAACCTTTGCTCTCTATAACAATCCTTCTGCACCTCAGTCGCCAACATCTGCTCTCTGCAACGGTTATTCTGCACCCCATTCTCCAACCTGTGTTGTTTACTAGAGTACTTGAGCATGTCAGTCAACAACCTCTGCTTCCTGCTAAAATCCTTCTGCACCCCAGTCTCCAACCTCTGCTCCCTGCTAAAATCCTTCTGCACCCCAGTCTCCAACCATTGCTCTTGGTAACATTTCTTCTGCACCTCAGTCTCCAAACTCTGCTCTATGTAAGTTCCTTCTGCCACCCAGTCTCCAAACTCTGCTCTCTGTAACAGTCCTTCTGCACCCCAGTCTCCAACCTCTGCTCTGTGCACCAGTTCGTCTGCACCCCACTCTCCAGGCTCTGCTCTCTGTAAGATCCTTCTGCACACCAATCTCCAAACTCTGATCTCTGTAACAGTCCTTCTTCACCCCAGGCTCCAACCTCTGCTACCTGCAACAATCCTTCTGCACCCAAGTCTCCAACTTCTGCTCTCTGCAATACAGTTCTTCTTCACCCCAGTCTTTAACATCTACTTTCTGAAACAGTCCTTCTGCATCCCATTTTCCAACCTCTGCTCTCTGCAACAGTCCTTCTGTACCCTGGTCTCCATGCTCTGCTCTCTGTAACAGTTATTCTGTACTGCAGACTCCAACCTCTGCTCTCTGTAAGGTTCATTCCAGACCCAAGTCCCAACCTCTGCTTAATGTATCAATCCTTCTGCACCCCAGTCTTAAACCTCTGCTCTCTGTAACTGTCCTTCTACACTCCAGTCTTCAAACTCTGCTCTGTGTAACAGTCCTTCTGCAACCCAGTATCCAATCACAGCTCTCTGCTACTATCCTTCTGCATCCCAGTCTACAACATCTGCTTTCTGCAACCGTCCTTCTGCACCCATGTCTTCGACCTCTGCTCTCTGAAAGGATCCTTCTGCATACCCGTCTCCATCATCTGCTCTCTGTAATAATCCTACTGCACCCCAGTCGCCACCCTCTGCTCCTGTAAAAATCCCTTCTGCCCTGCTGTCTCCAAACTCTACTCTACGAAATATTCTTCTGCAACCCAGTCTCCAAACTCTGCTCTCTGTAACTGCCCTTCTGTATGCAGTTTCCAACCTCTGCTCTCTTTAAAAGGCCTTCTAAACCCCAGTCTCAAAACTCTGCTATCTCTATCAGTCCTCCTGCACCCCAGTCTCCAATCTCTGCTCTCTGTAACAGTCTTTCTGCATCTCAGTCTCCTACCTCTGCTCTCTGCAACAGTTCTTCTGCACACCAGTCTCCAACATCTGCACTCTGAAACAGTTCTTCTCCACTCCAGTCTCCAACCTCTGCTCTCTTTAACAGTCCTCCTGTATTGCAGTCTCCATAATCTGCTCTCTTTAATGGTCCTTCTGCACCTCAGTCTCCCAAACTCTGCTTTCTGTATCAGTCATTCTTACCCAGTCTCCAACCTCTGCTCTGAAACAGTCCTTCTGCACCTCAGTCTCCAAATTCTATTCTCTGCAAAAATCCTTCTACACCCAATTCTCCAACACCTGCTCGCTGCAACAGTCCTTCTTCACCCCAGTTTCCAACCTCTGCTATCTGCAAAAGTCCTTCTGCACCCCAGTCTCCAATCTCTGCTCTCTGTAACAGTCCTTCTGCACCCAAGTCTCCAACCTCTGCTCTCTGCAACAGTCCTTCTACACCCCAGTCTTCAACCTCTGCTCTGTTTAACAGTCTTTCTGCAACTCAGTCTCCAACCTCTGCTTACTGTAACAGTCCTTCTGCACCCATATTCTCCAACCTGTGCTCTCCGTTTCAGTCTTTGTATACCGCAGTCTCTAACCTCTGCTCTCTCTAACGGTCCCTCTGCACCCCAATTTCTAACCTCTGCTTTCTGTAACAGTCTTTCTGCACCTCAGTCACCAAACTCTGCTCTCTGTAACTGTCCTTCTGCACCTCAGTCTTCAACGTTTGCTTTCTGTAACAGTATTTCTGCACCTCAGTCTGAATCTTCTGCTCTCTGCATGATCCTTCTGCACCCCAGTCTACAACCACTGCTCTCTGTAACAGTCGTCCTGCACCTCAGTCCCAATACCCTGCTCTCTAAAATCCTTCTACAACCTCTGCTCTCTATAACGATTTTTCTGCAGCCCAGTCTCCACCCATGCTCTCTGCAACGATTCGTCTGCAACTCAGTCTACATACTGTGCTCTGTGTAACAGTCCTTCTGCACCCCAGGATCGAACATTTGCTCTCCACATTATTTCTTCTACACCCAGGTCTCCAAACTGCGCTCTCTGTAACTGTCCTTCTGCAACTCAGTCTGAAAACACTGCTTTCTGCAACAATTCTTCTGCACCCCAGTCTGTAACCTCTGTTCTTGTATCACTCCTTTTGCACCTCTGTCTCCAAAAGGCTCTCGGTAAGTTTCTTCTGCAACCCTGTCTCGATACTGTGCTATCTGGAACAGTCCTTCTACAACCGAGTCTACAACCTCTGCTCTCTTACCAAGAGTAGAGGTTGGAGACTGCACCCCAGTCTCCAACCTCTACTCTTGGTAAGATCCTTCTGCACCCCAGTCTCCAATCTCTGCTCTCTGTAACAGTCCTTTTGTACAACAGTCTCCAAACTCTGCTCTCTGCTACAGTCCTTCTGCACCCAGGTCTCCAACCTCTACGCTCTGTAAGATCCATCTTCACTGCAGTCTCCAAACTCTTCTCTCTGTAACAGTCCTTCTGCACCCCAGAATCCAACCTCTGCTCTGTGCAACAGTCCTACTGCAACCCAGTCTCCAACCTCTACTCTCTATAAGATCCTTCTGCACGGCAGTCTCCAAACTCTGTTCTCTGCAATAGTCGTTCTGCACCCCGGTATCCAACCTGTACTCTCTGAAAAAGTCCTTCTGTACTGCAGTCTCCAAACTCTACTGTCTGTAATGGTCTTTCTGCAGTCCAGTCTCCAACCTCTGCTTTGTTTATCAGTCCTTCTGCACCCCAGTCTCCAACCTCTGCTCTCTGTATCAGTCCTTTTGCACCTATATCTCCAACCTCTACTCTCTGCAACAGTCCTTCTGCACCCCTGTCTCCAACCTCTGCTCTCTGCAATATTTCTTCTACACTCAGATCTCCAAACTGTGCTATCTGTAACTGTCATTCTGCACCCCAGTCTACAACCTCTGCTCTCTGTAACTATCCTTCTGCCCCTGAGTATCCAACGTCTGCTCTCTTAAATGATCTTTTTGCACCTCAGTTTCCAACCTCTGCTCTCTGCAGCGATCCTTCTGCACCCCAGTCTCCAACCTGTGGTCTCCGTAACTGTCTTTCTTACCCCAGTCTCCAACCTCTGCTCTCTGTAAAGATCCTTCTGCAACCCATTCTTCAACCTCTGCTCTCTCCAATAATCCTTCTGCACCTCAGTTTCCAACCTCTGCTCTCTGCAACGATCCTTCTGTACCCCAGTCTCCAACAACTGCTCTCTGTAACAGTCCTTCTGCACCTCAGTATCCAACCTCTGCTCTCTGTACCAATACTTCTGTACCTCAGTCTTCAACCTCTGCTCTTGATAAAAGTCCTTCTGTACCTCAGTCACCAACATTTTCTCTCTGTAACAGGCCTTATGCACCCCAGTCTTCAAACTCTGCTCTCTGTAACAGTTCTTCTGCACCCCAGTCTCGAAACTCTGCTCTCTGTGACAGTCCTTCTGCAGCCGAGTCTCCAAACTCTGCTCTGGGTAACAATCCTTCTGCACCCCAGTCTCCAACCTCTGCTCTCTGTGCAGTTCTTCTGCACCACAATCTCCAGCCTCTGCTCTCTGTAATGGAACTTCTGCAACCCAGTCTCCCACCTCTTCTCTCTGCAAAGATCCTTCTGCACCTCAGTCTCCAACCTCTGCTCTCTGCAACAGTCCTTTTGCACTCCAGTCTCCAATTTGTTCTTTTGTAAGATCCTTCTGCATCTCAGTCTCCAGCATCTGCTCTCTGTAACAGTCCTTCTGCACCCCAGTATCCAACATCTGCTCACTGCAACGATCCTTCTCAACAGGCTCCAACATCTGCTCTCTGCAATTGTCTTTCTGCACCCCAGTCTCCAAACTCTGCTCTCTGTAACAGTCCTTCTGTACCGCAGTCTCCAAACTCTTCTCTCTGTAACGGTCCTTCTGAACCCCAATTGCCAACCTCTTCTTTCTGTAACAGTCCTTCTGCAAATCAGACTCCAATCTCTGCTCTTAGTAACAGTCCTTCTGAACCTCAATCTGAAACCTCTGCTCTCTGTAATGGTCCTTCTGCACCTCAGTCTCCAACCTATGCTCTCTGTAACAGGTCTTCTGCAACCCAGTCTCCAAACTCTGCTCTGTAACAGGACTTCTGCACCCCAGTCTCAGAACACTTCTCTATGCAACGATCCTCCTGCACCCCAGGCTTCAAACTCTGCTCTCTGTAATAGTCTTGCTGTACCGCAGTCTCCAACCACTTCTCTCTCTAACGGTCATTCTGAACGCCAGTTTCCAAATGCTTCCTTGTGTATCAGTTATTCTGCACCCCAGTCTCCAACCAGTGCTCTCTGTATAAGTCCTTCTGCACCTCAGTCTCCGACGTCTGCTTTCTGCAACAGTCCTTCTATACCCCAGTCTCCAACCTCTGTGCTCTGCAATGATTCTTCTGAACCACAGTCTCCAATGTCTGTTCTCTTCAACAGTCTTTCTGACCCCAGTCTCCAGCTCTGCTCTTTGTAAGATCATTCTGCACCTAAGTTTCCAAACTCTGCTCTTTTTGACATTCTTTCTGAACACCAGTCTCCAGCCTCTGCTCTTTGTAACAGTACTTCTGCACCAGTCTCCAGTCTCTGCTCACTGCAACATTTTCTCTGCACACCACTCTCCAAACTGTGCTCTCTGTACCTGTCTTTCTTACCTCAGTCTCCAACATCTGCTCTCTGTAACGATCTTTCTGCACCTCAATCTTCAATTTCTGCTCTCTGCAACGATCCTTCTGAACCTCAGTTTGCAACCTCTGCTCTCTGCAACGATCCTTCTGCACCCCAGTTTCCAACCTCTGCTCACAGTAACAGTCCTTCTACACCTCTGTCTCCAACCTCTCCTCTCTATACGAATCCTTCTGCACCTCAGTCTCCAAAATCTGCTCTCTGCAACAGTCCTTCTGCACGTTAGTCTCCAGACTCTGCTCTCTTTCAGATCCTTTTGCATCCATTTCTCCAACCTCTGCTCTCTGTAACAGTCCTTCTGCACCCCAGTATCCAAACTCTGCTCTCTGTAAAATTCCTTTGCACCTCAATCTCCAACATTTGTACTCTTTAATGGTCCTTCTGTACCCCAGTCTCCAACCTCTTTTCTTTATAACAATCCTTCTGCACCTCAGTCTCCAACATCTGCTCTCTGTAACAACCCTTCTGCATCCTTCTGCTCCCTACAATGGTCCTTCTGCACCAAAGTCTCCAAACTCTGCTCTCTCTAACAGTCCTTCTATACCGCAGTCTCCAAACTCTTCTCTCTATAACGGTCCTTCTGCACCCCAATTGCCAAAATCTGTTTTCTGTAACAGTTTTTCTGCACCTCAGATTCCAACCTCTGCTCTCTGTAACAGTCTTTCTAAGCCTCATTCTGAAACCTCTAGTCTCCACAACGATCCTTCTGCACCCCAGTCTCAGACCTCTGCTCTGTGTAACAGGTCTTCTGCACCCCAGTCTCCAAACTGTGCTCTCTGTAACAGGCCTTCTGCACCCCATTCTCCAACCTCTTCTCTCTGCAACGATCTTTCTGCACCTCAGTCTTCAACCTCTGCTCTCTGCAAAAGTCCTTCTAAACCCCAGTCTCCAACCTCTGCTCTCTGCTATGATCCTTCTGCATCCCAGTCTCCAAATACTGCTCTCTGCAACAGTTTTTCTGCACCCCAATCTTCAACTTCTGCTCTCTGCTACAGTACTTCTGCATCCCAGTCTCAAACCTCTGCTCTCTGCTATATTTCTTCTGCATCCCAGTTTCCAAACTCTGCTCTCTGAAGCGATTCTTCTGCACTTCATTCTCCAAACTCTGCTCTCTGCAACCAACCTTCTGCACCCAAGTCTCCATCCTCTGCTCTCTGTAAGAATCCTTTTGCACCCCAGTCTCCAAAGTCTCCTTTCTGTAGAAGTCCTTCTGCACTTCAGTCTTGAACTGTGTTCTCTGCAACGACCCTTCTGCACCCCAGTCTCAAACCTCTGCTCTCTGTAACTGTCCTATTGCTACTCAGTCTCCAAAACTCAGCTCTCCGTAAAATACTTCTGCAACCCCTGTCTCTAACCAATAACCCTGCTTTCATGCAACATGCCTCCTTCTCCACCAGTCTTCAACCTCTGCTCGGTCCTTCGACACCCCAGTTTCTAAACTCTGCTCTATGAAACAGTCCTTCTGCACCCCAGTCTCCAACCTCTGCTCTCAGTTACAGTTCCTCTGAACCCCAATCTCCAAACTCTGCTCTCTGTACCACTCCTTCTGCACCCCAGGCTCCACCCACTACTCTTTGTAAAAGTCCTTCTGCACCTCAGTCTCCAAACTCTGCTCTCTGTAAGATCATTCTGCAACCCATTCTCCAAACGCTGCTCTCTGTAACAGTCCTTTTGCACCCCAGTCTCCAAACTCTGCTCTCTGTAACAGGCCTTCTGGACCCCAGGCTTCAAGTTCTGCTCTCTGTAACAGGCCTTCTGCACCGCAGTCTCCAACATGTGCTCTCTGCAACGTTCTTTCTGCACCCTAGTCTCCAAACTCTGCTCTCTGTAACATCCTGCTGCAACCCAGGATCCTTCATCTGCTCTCTATAACAGTCCTTCTCCACCTCAGTCTAAAAACTCTGCTCTCTGCAAAAATCCTTCTGCACCCGAGTTTCCAAACTTTGCTCTCTGTAACAGTCCTTCTGAACCTCAGTCTCCAAAATGCTCTCTGTAAGATCCTTCTGCAACCCAGTCTCGAAATTGTGCTTAGTGTAACAGTCCTTCTGTACCCCAGTCTCCAATGTCTGCTGTCTGTAACAGGCCTTCTGCACCCCGGTATCGATTCTCTACTCTCTGTAACAGGCCTTCTGCACCCCAGTCTCCAACCGCTTCTCTCTGCAAGGATCCTTCCTCACCTCAGTCTCCAACCTCTGCTCTCTACAACAGTCTTTCTGCACCCCAGTCTCCAGCCTTTGCTATCTTTAACAATCCTTCTGCACCTCAGTCTCCAACCTCTGCTCTCTGTAACAGTCCTGCTACACCTCAGTCTGCAAACTCTACTCTCTGTAACATTCCTTCTGTACCTCAGTCTCCAACATCTGCTCTCTGTATCAGTCTTTCTGCACCCCGTATCCAACCTCTGCTCTCTGTAAGAATCTTCTGCACCCCAGGTTCCGAACTCTGCTCTCTGTAACATTCCTTCTGGTCCCCAGTCTCCAAACTCTGCTCTCTGTAACAGTCCTTCTGCTCCCCAGTCTCCAACCTCTGCTCTTTTTAACAGTCATTCTGTACCGCAGTCTCCAACCTCTGCTCTCTGTAACAGTCCTTCTGTACTGCAATATCCAACCACTTCTCTCTATAACGGTCCTTTTGCACCCCAGTCTCCAACTTCTTTTTTCTGTATCAGTCCTTCTGCACCCCAGTCTCCAACCTCTGCTGTCTTTAACAGATCTTCTGCACCTCAGTCTCCAACTTCTGCTCTCTGCAAAAGTTCTTCTGCACCCCAGTCTCCAACCTCTGCTCTCAATAACAATCTTTCTGTACCTCAGTCTCCAACCTCTACTCTCTGTTACAGTCCTTCTGCATCTCAGTCTCCAACCTCTGCTCTCTGCACCAGTCCTTCTGCACCGCTGTCTCAAATTCTAGTTCCTGCAACAGTCCTTCTTCACCTCAGTTCCCAAACTCTGATCTCTGCAATGGTCCTTTTTAACCCCTGTCTCCAACCTCTGCTCTCTGTAACAATCCTACTGCACCCCAGTATCCAACGTTTGCTCTCTACAACGATCCATCTGCACCCAATTCTCCAACATCTGCTCTCTGCAACAATCCTTCTGTACCTCAGTCTGAAAACTCTGCTCTCTGCAACGATCCCTGTGAATCCCAGTCTCTAAATTCTGCTTTCTGTAACAGTCCTTCTGCACCTCAGTCACCAATCTCTGCTGTCTGTAACAGTCCTTCTGCACCCCAGTCTCTAAACACTGCTTTTTGTCACGGTCCATCTGCAAACCAGTCTCCAACCTCTGCTCTCTGTAAAAATCCTTCTGCACCCAAGTCTCCAACCTCTGCTCTCTGCAACAATCTTTTTACACACCAGTCTCCAAAATCTGCTCTTTGAAAAAGTCCTTCTGCACCCCAGTCTCCAACATCTGCTCTCTGAAACAGTCCTTCTGCACCTCAGTCTGAAAACTCTGCTCTCTGCAACTTTCCTTGTGCACCCCAGGCTCCAAACTCTGCACTCTGAAACAGTCCTTCTCTACCTCATTCTCCAACCTCTGCTCCCTGTAACAGTCCTCTTGTAGTGCAGTCTCCAAAACCTGCTCTCTGTAATGGTCCTTCTGCACCCCAGTCTCCAACCTCTGCTTTCTGTATCAGTCCTTCTGCACCCCAGTCTCCAACCTCTGCTCTCTGTAACAGTCCTTCTTAACCTCAGTCTCCAAACTCTGCTCTCTGCCACAGTCCTCCTGCACCAATGTCTCAAATATCTACTCCCTGCCACATTCCTTCTGCACCTCAGTCTCTGACCTCTACTCTCTGTAACAGTCCTTGTGAACCTCACTCTCCAACATTCCCACTTTGTATTATTTTTCTGCAACCAAGTCTCCAAACTCTGCCCTCTGTAACAGTCCTGCTGCACGCCTTCTTCAAACTATGTTCTCTGTAACAGTCCTTTTGCACCCCAGTCTTAATACTCTGCTCTCTACAACGATCCTTCTGCACCCCAGTCTCCATACTCTGCTCTTTGCAAAAGTCATTCTTCACCCCAGTCTCCAATGTCTGCTCTTTGTAACAGTCCTCCTGTAGTGCAGTCTTCAAAATCTGCTCTCTGTAACGGTCCTTCTGCACCCCAGTCTCCAACCTCTGCTCTCTGTAACAGTCCTTCTGTACCTCAGTCTCCTAACTCTTCTCTCTGCAGCAGTCTTTCTGCACTTCAGTCTGAAAACTGTGTTCTCTGCAACGACCCTTCTGCACCCCAGTCTCCAACCTCTGCTCTCTGTAACTGTCCTATTGTACCTCAGTCTCCAAACTCAGCTCTCCGTAAAATACTTCTGCAACCCTGTTTCCAAACCCTGCTTTCTGCAACAGTTTTTCTGCACCCCAGTCTTCAACCTCTGCTCTCGGTAACAGTCCTTCTTCACCTCAGTCTCCAAACTCTGCTGTCTGCCACAGTCCTCCTGCACCAACGTCTCAAACCTCTACTCCCTGCAACACTCCTTCTGCACCTCAGTCTCTAAACTCTGCTCTCTGTAACAGTCTTTCTATACAGCAGTCTCAAAACTCTGCTCTCTGTAATAGTCTTTCTGAAGCCCAGTCTCCAAAGTAAGCTTTCTCTATCAGTTCCTCTGCACCCCAGTCTCCAACCTCTGCTCTCAGTTACAGTCTTTCTGCATCCCAGTCTCCAACTTCTGCTCTCTGCAACATTTCTTCTGCACCCAAGTCTCGATCTGTGCTCTCTGTAACTGTCCTTCTGCACCCCAGTCTCCACCCACTGATCTACGTAACAATCCTTCTGGACCTCAGTCTCCAACCTCTGCTCTCTACAACAGTCCTTCTGCTCTTAAGTCTCCAACCTCTACTCTGTGTAAAAGTCCTTCTGCACCTCGGTCTCCAACATTTGCTCTTTGTAAGATTCTTCTTAACCCAGTCTCCAAACTCTGCCCTCTGTAAAAGTCCTTCTGCACCCCTTCTCCAAACTCTGTTCTGTCTAACAGTCCTTTTGCACGCCAGTCTCAATACTCTGCTCTCTACAACGATCATTCTGCACCCCAGTCTCCATGCTCTGCTCTCTAAAAAAGTCCTTCTCCACTCCAGTCTCCAAACTCTGCTCTTTGTAACAGTCCTCCTCTATAACAGTCTCCAAAATCTGCTCTCTGTAACGGTTCTAGTGCACCCCAGTCTCCAACCTCTGCTCTCTGTAACAGTCCTTCTGCACCCCAGTCTCCAACCTCTGTCCTCTGCAACAGTCCTTCTGCTCCACAGTCTCCAACCACTGCTCTCCGTAACGGGCATTCTGCACCCCAGTCTTCAAATACAGCTTTCTGTATCAGTCCTTCTGAACCTAAGTCTCAAACCTCTGCTGTCTGTATCTATCCTTCTGCACCTCAGTCTTTAACCTGTGCTCTCTGTAAAATTCCTTCTGCACCCCAGTCTCCAACTTCTGCTCTCTGCAACAGTACTTCTGCACATCAGTCTCCAAATTCTGCTCTCTTTAAGATCATTCTGCACCCCTGTATCCAACCTCTGCTGTCTGTAACATTCCTTCTGCATTTAATTCTCCAACCTCTGCTTTCTGTAGCAGGACTTCCAAACCTCAGTCTCTAAACTCTGCTCTCTGAACAGTCCTTCTGCAGCATATTCTCCAACCTCTGCTCTCTACAACAGTCCTTCTGCACCCTAGTTACAAACATCTGCTCTCTGCAACGACCCTTCTGCACCCCAGTCTTCTACCTCTGCTCTCTGTAACAGTCCTTCTGCTCCTCAGTCTCCCAACTCTGCTCTCTGTAAGATCCTCCTGTATCCCAGTCTTTAAACTCTGCACTCTGTAACAGTCCTTCTGCACAACAGTCTACAACCTCTGCTCTCTGTAAAATGCCTTCTGCACCCCAGTCTTCAACCTCTTCAATTTGCATCGATTCTTCTCCACCGAAGTCTCCAAAATCTGCTCTCTACAACAGTCTTTTTGCACCCCAGTCTCCAAACTCTGCTCTCTTTAAGATTCATCTGAACCCCAGTCTTCAACCTCTGCTCTCTGCAACAGTCCTTCTGCACCCCAGTCTGAATCTCCGATCTCTGTAACAGTCTTTCTGCACCTCAGTCTCCAACCTCTGCCCTATTTAATAGTCCTTCTGCACCCCAGCCTCTAAAATCGTCTCTCTGCAACTGTTTTTCTGAACCCCAGTCTCCAAAATCTGTTCTCTGCAGCAGTCCTTCTGAAACCCAGTCTGCAAACTCTGCTCTCTGTAACAGTCCTTCTGCACACCAGTCTCCAACCTCTGCTCTCTGTAACAGGCTTACTGCACCCGAGTCTCTAACCTCTGCTCTCTGTAACAGTCCTTCTACACCTCAGTCTCAAAACTCTGCTCTCTATAATATCCTTCTGCACACCAGTCTCCAAACTGTGATATTTGTAACAGGCCTTCTGCACCACAGTCTCAAACCTCTGCTCCCTGCAAGTAAACTTCTGCACCCCATTCTCCATGTTCTGCTCTCTAAATAAGTCCTTGTGCACCCCACTCTCGAACATCTGCTCTCTGCAACAGTCCTTCTGCACCTAAGGCTGAAAACTCTGCTCTCTGCAACAATCATTCTGCAACCCAGTCTCCAAACTCTGCTCTCTGTAACAGTCCTTCTGCACCTCAGTCTCCAAACTCTGCTCTCTATAATATCTTTCTGCACACCAGTCTCCAAACTGTGATATCTGTAACAGGCCTTCTGCACCCCAGTCTCCAACCTCTGATCCCTGCAAGAATCCTTCTGCACCCCTGTCTCCAAGTTCTGCTCTCTGAAAGAGTCTTTCTGCACCCCACTCTCGAACATCTGCTCTCTGCAACAGTCCTTCTGCACCTAAGTCTGAAAACTCTGCTCTCTGTAACAATCATTCTGCAACCAAGTCTCCAAACTCTGCTCTCTGTAACAGTATTTCTGCACCTCAGTCTCAAAACTCTGCTCTATGTCGCAGTCCTTCTGAACCTCAGTCTCCAACCTTCGCTCTCTGTAATGGTCCTTCTGTACCCCAGTATCCAACTTCTGCCCTCTGTATCAATCCTTCTGAACGTCAGTCTCCAATGTCTGCTCTCCGTAACAGTCTTTCTGCACCTTCGTCTCCATCATCTGCTCTCTACAACGGTCCTTCTGCACCAAAGTCTCCAAACTCTGCTCTCTCTGGTCTTTCTGTACCACAGTCTCCAAACTCTTCTCTCTATAATGGTCCTCCTGCACCACAATTGCCAACCTCTTCTTTCTGTAACAGTCCTTCTAAGCCTCAGTCTGAAACCTCTGCTGTCTGCAACAATCTACTGCACCCCAGTCTCCAAACTGTGCTCCCTGCAACAGGTCTTCTGCACCCCAGTCTCCAAACTCTTCTCTCTGCAACGATCCTTCTGCACCTCAGTCTCCAACTTCTGCTCTCTGCAACAGTCCTTCTAAACCGCAGTCTCCAACCTCTGCTCTCTGCAATGATCCTTCTGCATTCCAGTCTCCAACAACTGCTCTCTGCAGCAGTCCTTCTGCACTCCAGTCTCCCAACTTTTCTCTCTGCGACAGTACTTCTTCACCCCAGTCTCCAACATCTACTCTCTGCAACATTTTTTCTGCACCCAAGTCTCTAAACTGTGCTCTCTGTAACTGTCCTGCTGCACCCCAGTCTCCAACTTCTGCTCTCTGTAGCGATCCTTCTGCACCTCATTCACCAACCTCTGCTCTCTGCATCGATCCTTCTGCACCCCAGTCTCTATTCTCTGCTCACTGCAAGAATCCTTTTGCACCCCAGTCTCCAACCTCTCCTCTCTGTAAAAATCCTTCTGCACCAAAGTCTCCAACTTCTTCAATCTGTAACAGTCCTTCTGCACCCCAGTCTCAAAACTCTGAACTCAGAAAAGATCTTTCTACACCTCAGTCTCCAACCTCTGCTCTCTTTAATAGTCCTTCTGCACCCAGTCTCCAACATCTGCTCTCTGCAACGATCCTTCTTCTCCCCAGGTTCCAACGTATGCTCTCTACAATGGTCCTTCTACATCCCAGTTTCCAAAATCTGCTCTCTATAACAGTCCTTCTGCATCTCAGTCTCCAAACTCTGCTTTCTGAAACAGTCTTTCTGCACTTCTGTCTCCAAACTCTGCTCTCAGTAACAGTTCTTCTGCACCCCAATCTCCAAACTCTGCTCACTGTAACACTCCTTCTGCACCTCAGTCTCCACCATCAATTCTCTGTAAAAGGCCTTCTGCACCTCAGTCTCCAACCTCTACTCTCTGTAAGATCCTTCTGCAACCCATTCTCGAAACGCTGCTCTCTGTAACAGTCTTCTGCAACCCAGTCTCCAAACTCTGCTCTCTGTAACAGGCCTTCTGCACCCCAGTCTTCAAACTCTGCTCTCTGTAACAGTCCTTCTGCACCCCAGGATCCAACATCTGCTCTCTGAAACAGTCCTTCTGCACCTCAGGCTGAAAACTCGGCTATCTGCAAAAATCTTTCTGCACCCGAGTTTCCAAACTTTGCTCTCTGTAACAGTCCTTCTGAACCTCAGTCTACAAAATGCTCTCTGTAAGATCCTTCTGAAACCCAGTCTCGAAATTGTGCTATCTTTAACAGTCCTTCTGCATCCCAGTCTTCAACTTCTGCTCTCTGTAACAGGCGTTCTGCAGCCCAGTCTCCAATCTCTGCTCTTTGTATCAGGCCTTCTGCAACCCAGTCTCCAACCTCTGCTCTCTACAATGGTTCTTCTGCCCCCAAGTCTCCAACCTCTGCTCTCTGCAACAGTCCTTCTGCATCCCTGTCTCCAACCTCTGCTCTCTGCTAAAGTACTTCTGTACCCCAGTCTCCTACATCTGCTCTCTGTATCAGTCATTTTACACCTCAGTCTCCAAACTCTGCTCTCTGCAGCAGTCCTTTTACGCCCCAGTAACCAAAATCTGCTCTGTGTAACGATCCTTCTGCACCTTAGTTTCCAAACTCTGCTCTCTGCAACGATCCTTCTGCACCTCTGTCTCCAACCTCTGATCTCTGTATCAGTCCTTCTGCACCACAGTCTCCAAACCCTGCTCTCTGCAAAAGTCCTTATGCACCCAAATCTCCGAACTCTGCTGTCTGCAACATTTCTTCTGCACCCCAGTCTCCAACCTGTGCTCTCTGTAACAGTCCTTCTGCATCCCAGTCTACTAACTCTGCTCGCTGTAACAGTCCTTTTGTATCGCAGTCTCAAACCTCTTCTCTTTGTAACAGTCAATCTGCTACCCAATTGCCAACCTCTGCTTTCTGTAACAGTCCTTCTGCACCCCAGTCTCCAAACTCATTTCTCTGCAACGATGTTTCTACACCTCAGTCTCCAAACTCTGCTCTCTGTAAAAGTCCTTCTGCAACTCAGTCTCCATTCTTTGCTCTCTGTAATTGTCCTTCTGCACCCCAGTATCCAATCTCTGCTCTCTGTAACAAACCTTCTGCACCCCAGTCTCCCAAATCTGCTCTCTGCAATGGTTCTTCTGGACCCCAGTCTACAAACTCTTCTCTCTGTAACAGTCCTTCTATACGGCAGTCTCCAACCTCTTCTCTCTATAACGGTCCTTGTACACCCCAATTTTTAACCTGTGCTCTCTGTAACAGTCTTTCTAATCCTCAGTCTGAAACATCTGCTCTCTGCAACAATCCTTCTAAACAACAGTTTCCAAACTGTGCTATTTGTAACAATCCTTCTGCACCCAAGTCTCCAACATCTGCTCTCTGTTACAGGATTTCTGAAACCCAGTCTCCAAATTCTGCTCTCTGTAACAGGCCTTCTGCACCCCAGTTTCCAAACTCTGCTCTCTGCAAAAGTCCTTCTACACCCCAGTCTCCAACCTCTTCTCTCTGCAAAGATCCTTCTGCATCCAAGTCTCCAATGTTTGCTCTCTTTAAGATCCTTCTGCACCCCGTTCTCTAAACTTAGCTCTCTGTAACAGTCATTCTGCACATCAGTCTCCAAACTCAACTCTCTGCAACGGCCCTTGTGCACCCCAGGATCCAACCTCTGCTCTCTGCAGCTGTCCTTCTGCACCCCAGGCTACAAACTGTGCTCTCTGTAACAGTCCTTCTGCACCCCAGTCTCCAAACTCTACTTTCCGTATCAGTTATTCTGCACCCAAGTCTGAAAACTTTGCTCTGTGTAACAGTCCTTCTGAACCTCAGACTCCAAATTCTACTCTCTTCAAAAGTCCTTCTGCACCCATGTCTCCAACACCTGCTCCCTGCAACAGTCCTTTTCCACCCCAGTTTCTAACCTCTGATATCTGCAACAGTCCTTCTGCACCCCAGTCTTCAAACTCTGCTCTCTGCAACAGTCCTTCTGCACTCCAGTCTTCAACCTCTTCTCTGTTTAACAGTCCCTCTGCAACCCACTTCCAATCTCTGCTTTCTGCAATGATTCTTCTGCATCCCAGTCTCCAACATCTGCTTTCTGCAGCTGTTCTTCTGCACCCCTATCTCAAACCTCTACTCTCTGCAACTGTCCATCTGCACACCAGTCTCAAACCTCTGCTCTGTGCAATAGTTCTTCTGCACCCCAGTGCAAACTTCTACTCTCTTCAACAGTCCTTCTGCACCCAGGCCTCCAAACTCTGCTTTCTGTATCAGTCCTTCTGCACTCAAGTCTCTACACTAGGCTCTCTGTAACAATCTTTCTACACCCAAGTCTCCAACCTCTGCACTCATCAACAGTCCTTCTGCACCTCAGTCTCCAACCTCTGCCCTCTGCAAAGGTCTTTCTGCACCACAGTCTTCAACATCTACTCTCTGTAACAGTCCTTCTGGACCTCAGTCTCCAACCTCTGCTCTCTGTAATATCCTTCTGTAAACCAGTCTCCAAACTCTGTTTTCTGTAACAGTAATTCTGAACCGAGTCTCTAAACTCGGCTCTCTGTAACAGTCCTTCTGAACCCAAGTCTCCAACCTCTGCTCTCAGAAACAGTCTTTTGACACCCCCAGCCACCACCCTCTGCTCTCTGTAATGATCCTTTTGCACCCAAGTCTCCAAGCTCTGTTCTCTGCAACAGTCCTTCTAAACATCATTCTGAAAACTCTGCTCTCTGCAACGATCTTTTTGGACCCCAGTATCCAACCTCTGCTCTCAGTAACAGTCCTTTGGAACCTCAGTAAACAACCTCTGTTCTCTGTAAGGTCCTTCTGCCACCCAGTCTCCCAACTCTGCTCTATGTTACAGGCCTTCTGCACCCCAGTCTCCTAGCTCTGCTCTCTGTAACAGGCCTCCTGCACCTCAGTCTCAAACCTCTTTTCTCTGCAAGGATCCTTCTGCACCACAGTCTCCAACCTCTGCTCTCTGCAACAGTCCTATTGCACCGCAGTCTCCAACCTCTGCTCTCTGTAATATCCTTCTGCCACACCTGTCTCCAACCTCTGCTCTCTTTAACAGTCCTTCTATTCTGCAGTCTCCAATCTCTATTCTCTGTATCGGTCCTTCTGCACCCCAGTCTCCCAAGACTGCTTTCTGTATCCGTCATTCTGCACCCCGTGCTTCTACATCTGCTCTCTGTAACAGTCTTTCTGCCCCCCAGTTTCCAACCTCTGCTCTCTACAACAGTCCTTCTGCACCCCAGTCTCCAAACACTTAACTCTGCACAGTCTTTCTGCACCCCAGTCTCCAACCTCTGCTCTCTGCAACAGTCCTTCTGCACCTCAGTCTCCAAATTTTGCTCTCTGTGAAATACTTCTGCACCCCAGTCTCTAACGTCTGCTCTCTGCAACAATCCTTTGGCACCCCAGTCTCCAACGTCTACTCTCTGCAATGGTCTCTCTGCACCCCAGTCTCCAACCTTGTTCTCTACATCAGTTCTTCTGTACCGCAGTCTTCAACCTCTGTTCTCTGTAAGGTTCCTTCTGCACCCCAGTCTCCAACCTCTGCTTTCTGTATCAGTCCTTCTGCACCACAGTCTCCAAACTCTGCTCTCTGTAACAGTCCTTCTGCACCTCACTCTGCAACCTCTGCTCTCTGTAACCGTCCTTCTGTACTTAAGTCTCTAACCTCTGTTCTCTGTAACGGTTGTCTGCACCCCAGTCTCCAAACTCTGCTTTCTGTATCAGTCCTTCTGCACCCCGGTCTCTAAACTCTGCTTTCTTTAACAGTCCCTCTGCACCCCAGTCTCTAAAGTCTGCTCTCTGGAAGAGTCTTTCTGCACCCCACTCTCCAAACTCTGCTCTCTGCAATATTTCTTCTTCACCCCAGTTTTAAAACTGTGCTCTTTGTAACTGTCCTTCTGCACCCCAATCTCCAACCTCTGTTCTGTGTAACAGTTCTTCTGTACTGCAGTCTCCAACCTCTGCTCTCTGTAACTCTCCTCTTGCACCCCAGATTCTAACCTCTGCTTTCTGTATCAGGCCTTCTACACTCAAGTCTCCAACTTCTGCTCTCTGTAACAGTGCTTAAGAACCTCAGTCTTCAAATTCTGCTCTCTGCAACAGTCCTTCTGCATCCCAATCTACAACCTCTGCTCTCTGCAACAGTCCTACTACACCCAAGTCTCCAACCTCTGCTATTCAACAGTCCTTCTGTACCTCTGTCTCCAAACTCTGCTCTCTGCATTGGTCTTTCTGCACCTCAGTCTCCAACCTCTACTCTCAGTAACAGTCTTTCTGCACTTCAGACTCAAACCTCTACTGTCTGTAAGATTCTTCTGCAACCCAATCCCCAAACTCTGCTCTCTGTAACAGTCCTACTGCACCCTTCTTCAAATTCTGCAATCTGTAACAGGTGTTCTGCACCCCAGTCTACAATCTGTGCTCTCTGGAACGATCATTCTGCACCCAAGTCTCCAACCACTTCTCTCTGCAACAGTCTTTCTGCACCCCAGTCTCGAAAATCAGCTGTCTGCAATAGTCCTTCTGCACCTCAGTCTGAATACTCTGCTCTCTACAACGATCCTTCTGCACCCCAGTCTCCAAACTCTGTTCTATGTAACACTCCTTCTGAACCCCAGAATCCAACCTCTGCTCTTTGTAAAGGTCTTTCTGCACCCCAGTCTCTACACTCTGCTTTCTGTATCAGTTCTTCTGCACCACAGTTTTCAATTTCTGCTCTCTGCAACAGTCCTTCTGCACCTCACTCTCCAATCTCTGCTCTCTTCAACAGTCCTTCTGCACCCCAGTCTCAGACCTCTGATATTTGCAACAGTCATTCTACACCCAAGTCTCCAACCTCTACTCTCTGCAGTGATCCTTCTTCACCCCAGTCTCCAACGTCTGCTCTCTGCATCAGTCCTTCTGCACCACAGTCTCCAAACTCTGGTCTCTAAAATATTCTTCTGCAACCCAGTTTCCAAACTATACTCTCTGTGCCTTTCCTTCTGCACCCCATTCTCCAAACTGTACTTTCTGTAACAGTCCTAATGTTCCGCCTTCTCCAAACTTTGCTCTCTGAAACTGTCCTTCTGGACATCAGGCTCCAACCTCTGCTCTCTTCAAATGTCCTTCTGCACCCCAGTCTCCAAACTCTGCTCTCTGCAACATTTCTTCTTCACCCCAGTCTCAAAACTGTGCTCTCTGTAACTGTCCTTCTGCACCCCACTCTCCAACGTCTGCTCTGTGTAACAGTCCTTCTGTACTGCAGTCTCCAACCTCTGCTCACTGTAACTGTCCTCTTGAACCCCAGACACCAACCTCTGCTTTCTGTATCAGTCCTTCTGCACTCAAGTCTCCAACCTGGGATCACTGTAACAGCACTTATGAACTTCAGTCTTGAAATTCTGCTCTTTGCAATAGTCCTTCGGCATCCCAATCTACAACCTCTGCCCTCTGCAACAGTCCTTCTACACCCAAGTCTCCAGCCTCTGCTCCTCAATAGTCTTTCTGCATCTCAGTCTCCAAACTCTGCTCTGTGCATTGGTCCTTGTGCACCCCAGTCTCCAAACTTTTCTCTCTTTAACAGACCTTCTGCATCAAAATCTCCAACATCTACTCTGTGCAACGGTCTTTCTGCACCCCTCCTCTAAACTCTGCTCTCTGTAACAGGCTTTCTACACCCCAGTGTCCAACATCTGCTCTGTGCAACGGTCCTTCTGCACCCCTTCTCCAAACTCTGCTCTCTGTAACAGGCTTTCTGCACCCCAGTCTCCAACATCTCCTCTCTGAAACAGTCCTTCTGCACACAAGTCTCCAACCTCTGCTCTCTGCAACAGGCCCTATGCACCCCAGTCTCCAACATCTGCTCTCTGCAAAAGTGCTTCTGTACCCCAGTCCCCAACCTCAGCTCTCTGAAAGATCCTTCTGCAACCAAGTCTCCAAACTCTACTCTCTGTAACAATCCTTCTGCACATCAGTCTCCAACCTCTGCTCTCAGCAACGGTCCTTATGCACACCAGTTTCCAACTTCTGTTCTCTACAAGAGCCCTTCTGTACCACAGTCTTCAACATCTGCTCTCTGTAACAGTCCTTCTGTACTGCAGTCTCCTACCTCTGCTCTCTGTAACGGTCCTTCTTGACCCCAGTCTCCCACCTGTGCTTTCGGTATCAGTCTTCTGCACCCATGTCTCAAAGCTCTTCTCTCTGTAACTTTTCTTCTGCACCTCAGTCTCCAAACTCTGCTCCCTGAAACAGTCCTTCTGCACCTCAGTCTTCAACAACTGCTCTCTGCAACAGTCCTTCTGAACCCCAGTCTCCAACCTCTGCTCTCTAGAACAGTCCTTCTATACCCCAGTCTCCATAATCTTCTCTCTGCAACGATCCTTCTTCACCCCAGTCTTCAACGTCTATTCTGCAACAGACATTCTGCAACCCAGTCTCCAAATTCTGTTCTCTGTAAGATCATTCTGTACCCCAGTTTCCAACATCTGCTCTCTGTAACATTCCTTTTGCACCCCAGTCTCCTACCTCTGCTCTCTGCAATGGTCCCTCTGCACCCCAGTCTCCAACCTTCTTCTCAAAAACACTTCTTCTGTACCGCAGTCTTCAATCTTTGTTCTCTGTAAGGGTCCTTCTTCTCCCCAGTCTCCAACCTCTGCTTTCTGTATCAGTCCTTCTGCACCACAGTCTCCAAACTCTGCTCTCTGTAAAAGTCCTTCTGCACCTCACTCTACAATCTCTGCTCTCTGCAACAGTTCTTCTCCACCCCAGTCTCCAAACTCTGCTCTTTGTAACAGTCCTTCTGTACTGCAGTCTCCAACCACTGCTCTCTGCAATGGTCCCTCTGCACCAGAGTCTCCAACCTTGTTCTCAACAACAGTTCTTCTGTACCACAGTC